>NC_133504.1:107365909-107668939 GCF_049354715.1 Callithrix jacchus | reverse complement strand
CTTTTGAACATTTAAGTCAGATTATTGCATTTCACTGGATGTAAGACTTCATTATTGTAAGTGACACATTATTTTAGGTACTAATCAGAAGGAAATGTATGACAACGTACTTGCTTTGAATTTTCAGGTTTGTCTTGCAGACTTTGAGATTTGATCATATATCAATTAAAGAGTTTGCATATATCACTTTTTAAATGAAAGTGATATATGAAATCTGTAAAGTATTTCTAAGGCAATGGCAACAACTGCTGTCTGACCACTAATAACTGAAAGATGCAATTGATTTTAAGACACAGTCTTGATTTCAGAGACGTATGTCTTAAAAATCTGTGAAATTTAGTCTTTTATTCATTGTCACACTCCAAGCTCACTCACTTCATTTCCTCCAGCCACACCAGCTTCCTTTCTGTTTATTGAACATAGCAAGTTAATACGGATCTCAAGGAAACTGTTTTTGCTCTTGCTAGAATGCTGTCTCTGCACCCTTTATAATGAGGGACTCCTGTTCCACTTGAACCTCCAGCTTTAATGTCACCTTCTCCAAGGGACCTTCTTTGACCTCCCAATTTAAAGTTATCTATCCTTTTGCCATTCCTTATTTTATCACCCTTATTTTTTTCTTTGCAGAAATTATTTGAAATTATTCTCTTTATATAGACAATGGTGTATTTTATGTCTTTCTACAATATGTCCCATGAAAACAGGGACCTTGCCTGTCTTGTTACTACTCTATTTGCTGCCTAAAACAGTGTCAGGCACATAGAAGGAACTCAATAAAACTCTGTAAAATCACGGATTATTAAATGGTTTTGGCACCCAGAGGGAAGATCAAGGCTAGAGATATAAATTTGGTAAAGCATTGGTGTATAGAAATGTATTAAGTCATAAATGCAGATGATACTGAAAGAAAGAAGGACCTAGAATTATGAATGGAAAATATCTAATATTTGATGGACTGATGGTGGTGGATGCTAGGAATACAGCCTTCGATGGGGTGACTAGAGAAGTTAGGAAGGAAACTATAAAAATGCAATGTCACAGAGCAGAGGAAAAAAATATTTGAAGAAGGAGGTAAGTGATCCACAGTGTGCAATGCTGCCAAAAGAGGCAAGACAAGGACTGAAAAGTAGAAACTATTTCAGTGACATGGAGATGATAAGTAGTTGAGTGATCACTGTGCTCTGGCCTGAGAGAACTGAGGGATGAAGGAAGGCGAAAGAATAAAGGCAACTCAGTTGAGGAGGGTTTTTAATGAAAAAAAGGAGAGAGTGGTCAGAAACCAAGGCTAGTTCAAACAGTTACCTATTTTTTGTGTTTGTTTCTTATTATATTTTATTTTACATACAGAGGGGTCATACATATGTTAACATATTAATGAGAAGGTCAGAGGAAGGTAAAATTTGAATATGCAGAAAAAACAGGAGAGTTTTTTTCTGAGTTTAATGACAAATTAGAAAAATATTTCTAAATTACAAAAATTAAGCATTAAATTAATTCTGTTGTTTATCATAATAGACTTTTTTCTACTCTTTTTGTGTGAATTATGAATAGATTTTAGAAGTGAATTATCTGATCAGCTAAATTCACATGTTGTTTGCAAAGTTGTTATTAGACCTAAAAATATCCAAAATGGATTATTCTTACATGATGTAAAGTTCTAAAGAGAAACCATTATGCTAAAGGGTATTTTCTTATATCTTTGTGAAATAGATGTATCTATTACATTACTGCAAGTAAAATAAACACTATATAAAGTATATTCTCTATCAACTTTTCCTCATTAATCACATTCTTTATTTCATTACTTTGCTATTTCTACTAAGTTACTATAAATATATATTTCATTTCATATGTTAGAATTTAATGAGTGCTAATATGTCTAAGTAAAACCTTTTTGTATTTGCACACCATCTGCTTTTCTGAATCTAAAACTATAATTTTAAATTTATTATTTTGGGGTAAACACTAAAAGTGTCAGTTTACAGGAACTGGATTAAGCATGGGATTGTGCATCACGGCCTGTGTGAGGTGCCTTTGTGGTCTGCACGCTGGGAAAGCCTGACACCTACTGGAACAGAAACAGTTTACAATGCCCCAAATATGCTCAAGTCACAGTTGTGCAGGGAAGGGTGGGGGAAACAAAAAATAAAATCAGGTAAAATAAAACAAATTTATGAAAAAGGTTATATTAAAGATTTACTTTAAAAATAATTATTTATAAAAGATATATATATATATACTATACATATTTAATTTGACATATCACTCTAAAAATATACTTTTGATGTTAAAATTGGGGTTGGATCTAAAAAGCAAACTCTATGCACATTCTGTGATGCGGATGCATTTGGCTCATTCTCCTAAAACTTTACACTGACAGTATTGTGTATAGAGAGTAATTTGTGGCTGTGAGGCATTCTACAGTCATCTATCATTGAAAACTCAATTACATTCACCATGCTGTTCCCACTCAGTAAGCAAATTAATGAGACCTGACAAATATATTGTAATTTTGAAAGCTGGTACATAAAAAAGTGTTTCTTCTTAAAGCCTAAATTAACTACAAATAAAAGTATCTGAAATACCCTATATCTGAGCTTTCCATAATTGCTTTTCAAAAAATTATTTTAAATATCAATGTATTTTATGATTCTTTTACAAAACTGATATTTTTATCTCAGTTTGAATACTAAATAAAAGTTTATAGAAGAATTAAGTATATAAAGATACACTAAAAGAAAATGTACCAAAAACATAAATTATTTTGCTGTTCAGAAATAAAATTATGATTTTCTTAAGGAAATAAGTATTGAGATGAACTTGTCTTTTGGACTGTTAGCCAAAGCTAAATATCAAAAGTCTAATGCTTCCTTTAAATATAATTTATGTATCAAGAATCTTTTTATTAAGTATAAATAGTTGCTTCCCATTTTTATTATCTTTTTTCATGTTGTATCTATTTCCCTTCGACTGTTTTTCATTTATGACTAGTGAACTACATGCAAATTATAGTCTTTCAAATAAATACTTTGATAAAAAAACTTACCTTTTGAGCTTGATTGGAAAAAATAAAAGTTTTAATAGATTCTATAACACTTTGGAAGTATTTATGTTCATGACTTCTTAAGACTGTAGAGACATTCTGAATGACTTTTTTTTTTCCCCTAAAAGGCAAGCTTCATCATCTGAATTGAACATATATGATGATGATGGTCTTCTGTATTGGCCTTATGGAAATTATTGACTTGAAACATACAAGCAATTATGGTTAAGATGAATTTATCAGATCATTAAAGAAGCAAAACAGAAATTGTGCCTCTTTGCATCTGAGGCAAAAAATATTGATGCCATATTATATATATATACTCTTCAAAAAAAATCACAGAAAAACTCTGAATCATTTATTATCAGCAGTGGAAGCAGCAGCAGCAAGTATTTTACTTTTATTAAGTCATTTAGTCTCATGACAATCGTGTGAGGTAGATAATATTATTGCAGGTGTTGTGCAGAAAATGAAGAAGTCAATTTTAACTGACAAAGTCATGGCTAATAAATTGTGGAGTCAAGATCTCAAAGCAGGTAGCCTGGGTCCAGCATCCAACTATGTTATAAGAAATTTTTCAAGGAAACTTTATTTTCTTTTGCTTATACAGGTGTACCCACTGCCCCCACCCCTCACCGTTGCCTAATTCAGGAACAGAATAAACAAAAAACTCTGCACAGAAATATGCTCTCTTCTTTATTTGCCCCAATGTGTGGAGTTAAAATGAGAATAAAAACCTTGTCCAGCAGGCAGTCCTTCATCATCGAAAATAACCTTCTAATTCTGACCTACAAGGTGAAAAAAAGCATGTATTGCTGACAGCTCTGATGTTGAATCAAATGGGGTGTTAGTTGAAATTTTTTCTTGATTATTGACATCAATAAACATAGCTTTGTTAAGATATAGATGCCTTTAAAATGCTATTTTCCTCTTTAAACAAACTATTTTTACTAATTGATATTTTTTAAAAAGAGAAAGAGGAGGAATTAACCACATATGTCAGACTCACAGAGTTAAGAATGAAATGAGCAGGTTGGATTTGCAAAAAGTAGTAAACATTTATGTAAAAAAGAATAATTTTTATATATTTAGGATATGTTTGTCCCACTTTTCACTGAATTGGGTGGGGATTTTATTGCTCTGGACTTCAGGAGTTTAGTGGCAAATGATGTACAACACTATTATTTCATAATTTTGCCATTAGTAATGGTCAAACAGCTAAGTTTTGTTGGGATGTATTGTCATGCAGTAATAATCTTATAATTAAGACAGTATTTTTCAGGAAGTAAATTAGGAATAATGTAAATAAATGATTCTCTTATGAGGGATTAATATTTTTCTTTCTAAATTACATCCCAACAGAGACTTAGTTTTTCCCCTGGCATTTATGAATTTATTGATACATGTGTATGTTGTCATTTGCAAATTGTAATCATCTTTAAGTACAAGGTAAAGAAATGGTTATTTGAGATCTTACACTGTCTCAAGTCAGAGAGGCATGGGTGGAAATTAGGTGAGATGTGAGAGGTTATGACTAGGGTCACCTGATAATCCTCTTTCTTCGAGAGACGTTAATTTCCAGAAGCAGCTATGTCTGCCTTGTCCTGTTTTGTTTTCCTCTTGTTCCCCTTTAAATCTCTAATTTCAAGGGGATGACGGGAAACACAGGTCCTTCAACCCATAAAGTCTCCTCCAGACACAAAATCTTCTCCAACTTCTCAAAGAAAATTATATACCATTGCCTTGGCTTATGGTGGCAATTTTATTGGCTTACCTTGATTTCTAATGAACATCTTCAGGACTTGGTATTTTCATACTATTGTGTAGATTAAAGCCACAGTTCATTAGCATGAAAGTTTAGGTATTGGCCAGACATGGTGGCTCACACCTGTAATCCCAGCACTTTGGGAGGCCGAGGCCAGTGGATCCCAAGGTCAAGAGATCGAGACCATCCTGGCCAACATGGTGAAACCCCATCTCTACTAAAAGAATATAAAAATTAGCTGGGCATGGTGGCACACCCCTGTAGTTCTGTAGTTCCAGCTACTCAGGAGGCTGAGGCAGGCGAATCGCTTGAACCAGGGAGTGGAGTTTGCAGTGAGCTGAGATCGCCACACTGCACTCCAGCCTGGCGACAGAATGAGACTCCATCTCAAAAAAAAAAAAGAAAAAAAAAAAAAAGAAAGAAAGAAAAGAAAAGAAAAAGAAAATTTAAGTATTTTCCTTTTTTTGAACTGGATGACAAGCAACCTACTCCTGTGGGTTCTAAGGACTGGTATAACTGAATAATGTTAATTCTTAGATTGTCCGTTTATTTCTTGGGAAAATATTCTGTGTGGTCATTATTTAAAGCCATCTTTTTGGCTTTAGTGCCCTCTCAGTTCAGGATAAGAATCGGTATGAATGGGTCATTATTTAGTCAATTAATGGAAGTTTTTTTACATTTAGTCTTTTCACTAATTTCCTGAAAGACTGGGTTTGTAAAATGTTAAAATAAAAAATACAGTCGACGTTTATTTATGATGCCTTCTCTTAGTTCATTATCCACAAGCCTTCGAGTTTTATGAATCATAATAGAATCTTTCCCCTCTCTGTTATATATGTTCAACAGGCTAGGCCTTTGCTCATAACCAAAGATGTCTGTTTTTCCCTAGAACAAACCTTTTACCTATTAACTTGGAAAATCCAAAGAATCAATACAAGCTTTTTTCTGTACATGTTGCTGCACAAAAGCAACAGAGTTATTACCCTGAAAGAGAATCCCAAATGTGGTCTGCTGGATGGAGGGTTATGACCCCATGGAAAACTAAACACTTCAAAGTAACTGCTCTCCATCCACCATAATCAGTCTAGAAAGGTACAAAGGATTACTAGGTTTAAGCAAAATACTTGTCTGGGATCATTGCATTTGCCTTTAAACGGCCTGTCACCATTTTGCCATGCTTAATTTTCTATTTTTAAATCTACATTTTCAGATAATTTGGTTTTAAAATTGTATTTACATTTTTAACATCCCTTAATGAGCTTATTTCATTGGTAGCATAAACCTAATTACAAGTCACAACAGGGGCTCTTTTGCTGTGGGTAGTTCTTCCAATTTACACTGGATCAAAGATTGCTGGGCCATGAGCAGTCTGCGGATCTGCTTCTTTGCCTCCTCAACTATTATAGTCATAAGATTGTTTTAATATTTAGGATTTTCCAAAATGATACAGTCACTCTGCCAGGTGACTGTATCATTTTGCCTCATAGAGAATGAATGTATTTTTTTCTTTTCACAGCCCTGAGCATGTAGTGATGATGATACTTGTATTGTTTCTGCCCCACACTCCCCCCTCCACAGTCATTCAGAGAATGTTCAAGTGACAATTTAATTGTGCTTCTGTTGAAGTTAGTCAGTCTCAGTAATTAGGATCATCATTGCATTTGCAAGAGGAATCTAGTTTATTTTTTAAAGATCCCTTTATTGCAGTCCTCTCAATTTTAAATCTTTCTTATTTTTATTTCTTGCCTTTTCCAGTTCTTTGTTTCACATTATGTTCACCTCAATTGTCACCAAAGATTTAGCATGTGCCACCATGCCTTCTTACTTTTTTAAGAGGCCTGAAATTTTAAACATCTCATTCAAGAGAACACAATAAGTTCTACGGAGCTCAATTTATCTGCCTTAGATGGATGACAATGTGGAATGATTAAATAAAGCAATTAACATATTTTTTTCTTTTTATGTGTTGCTTGCTGGAATTTGGGTATGATGCACTTAAGTGAGGTTTTACTTTTGTTTATCCTCTTGGAATTCATTGAGCTTCTTGGATTTGAGGGTTGATTTTTTTAAAAAAACATATTTAGAAAACTTTCCCTTCTTTTCTTCACATATTTATTCTGCCCCATCTTAGGACCACTTTAGTTTTGTTCATTTCTGTTTTTGAATTTTTTCTCTGTACTTTAGATGGTTTCTATTCCTTGTCTTCGAGTTCATTGGTCTACTTTCTACAGCGTCCAAACTTCTGTTAAACACATCCAAGTCCGTTTTAAATTCATATCTTGTATACTTCTTGTTCTATTTAATGGTTAATTGTTTTAAAGTCACAAGTTGCTAATTCTGACATCTATGATATCTCTGTCTTTTTTTTTTTTTCTATTCACTGGATTTTTACTCCATGTATTGGTCCTATTTTCCTGCTTTCTCTTGTATCTAGTTTTATTTGCTTTTCATATTAGGCATTGTAGATGCTATTTTATTAGCATCTGGATTTTGTTGGTTGCAAGCACAAAATACTATTCAGCCCAAGATTCAAGGGCACCCTTATATTGACTTTTAAAATGACATTTCTGTCTGTCCCCTTCATTTTATTAATCTTTGTCACACTTTTTAACCACCTTAATATCCTCAAACTGAGATTTCTATTTTCCTTATTTGGTGTCTTTTTTGGAATCCATTCCTCTGTGACGCAGTCTGAAAACTGTTTCCAGGCACAAAACTAGATTGAAATGGAGCTAACATCACATATTTTCCTTTTCTTAAAAATTATATCACCACATTGTTTACTATCCAACATCTGAAAACTGTTACTTTACATACCGTGTTCAGATTTATAATTTTTACTATAAAAAGGTAAATCTGATAGTTTATATAGCCAGAGACAGAATTCTCTGAAATTTGTTTTTAGTTTATTATATGAAAAATTATCGAATAAGTTTATTTAACTCCTCATATCTGGCTAACATTTGTTGCGAAAAATGCATAGAATTTGGAGATTAATTTGAGGAAAACTGACATATTTGCATTGGGTTTTCCATTAATTAACATGATTCATTGGACTTTAAAGTTTTTCAATAAAGTTTAAAATTTTTACGTATTAAACCTAGCACTTCTTTTGCTGAATTTGTTCTTAGGTACATTATTCTTGTTTTTTTTTTTAACTATTGTTAATAGTCTATTTTTGAATTTGTTGTTGGTACAGAGAAATATAACTGATATTAACCATGTGATTAAATAAATATAAATTCATCTTGTATTAACTCATAAACATTTATATTTAATTACATTGCTGAATTCTCTTATTAATTATAATAATCTGCATCTAGACTATTTTGTATTTTGTTTAGTTTCAATCATATCCACTGCAGCTAATAACAGTTCTTTTCCCTCTTTTTTGATTTTTAAACCACTCATTTATTTACTTATACTTTACTGCACATAATTAAAAGTAGTGGATCAAGATCTGAGGTTTTCTTTATCTCAGTACTAATATTAATACTTGCTATAAGAGCATTCTTGCATTTTGATTTATCTTACAGCTAAACCTGCAGGTTTTTCATTTTAGCTTTGATTTATTCTTTTATTTATTTTGATCTTGAGTGTTTCTTCACATTCCCTGAGTATAGCAATGTAGTAATAAGTTATTTTCTCTTACATTTAAATATTTTAAAGCTAGGTAGCAATTGTACAAGTATGGCTAAAATAGATGTTTGTCTGTGAAAATAATTTTGATGAAAAGAATTCTTTTGGACAATAATTTTTCCTTAACTATTATCATCTTCCTTAGGAACTGGTGTGCTTATGTACATACGAGGTTATCTCCCACAGTGATATTGGACAACCAGGTCTCTTATGTCCCAGGTGGGAGAGGACCTTGTGGCTGGACCAGTGGATCCTGTCCTCAGAGGTATGTAATACTTCTTGAAGATAACCACTGCCTGCAACATAATAAGTTATAGCTGGGAATATAGTCATCCAAGGTACATATGCATAGTGGGGTCAAGAGATGGTCATCATATTTTGCTTCAGTAAGTGAAAATGTAGACACTAATATTTGCCTCATATGATCATTTTTAGAATCATTTGAAATAATGCAATAATATATTTAGTCTAGTGCCTTATGCTTTGTGAGCCTTCAATAAATGTTAATTCTCATGCTTTTTACTATTTTTACTATCACTATTACTTGTGCTCTATATCTGGTCAACAATCCTGTCCTTTAATTGCTTATGAAATCCATGCACAATTTTGAAGATTTATTTATTATTTTCTCTTCATAATAGGTCAGACAGAAGTTTATAATTTGGTTCACATTCTAAAACTGGGAAATCTTCTAGTTACAATTATGCATATTAAAGCAGCTAAGTGAAGCTTTTCTTCTTGCATCCATTATAATTAGCCATGTCATTTGATTTTCATTTTTTTTTAATCTATATTGTTGTCTTAAAAGATAGGGCTGAGTAATTGATAAATTCTCTGAATTCATGTAGTCACAGTAGCTCAGCTGGGGGTGTTTCTGAAGAGCCTGCAGTAAAAACTCAAATTGTTATTCAGGCGATGATGGCTAATGTTATGCAAATTGTCATACAAATAACTCAGGCAATGAATCTGACACATGGCAATCTGGAACAGTGCACAATAAGGATACACAAAATCAAGGTGTTTCTTAGTCTCTTGAGGAATAGCTAAGGTTCATGGTCCAGAGAGCTAAGCACATCTTAGGGATTTGGGAGCACTGAGCTCCAGTTCTGTTTTCAGCTTTTACTCCCTTTGTGACAATTTCCTTGTCAACATGAGACACAAAGAATGCGTTGCTAATTCTTTAGTAATGAAAACTTTACCACAGTAACTCCTAGCATGCTGCCCTTCTGGATTCAAGGTGAGCCCTTTTGATTTTTTTTCTTTTCTTTAAACAAACCAGAAGTATTTATCTTTATTCCCTTATCTTTTTTATGCCTTCTGAATGGGTCCATTCATTCACTATTTTTAATAGTTATGCCATATTTGCTACTTTTTCTTTTATTGTGTCAGAGTTACATGCAACAGATACTCATTTTGCCAAAGCAGGAATATTGTCCCCAACAGTAGTATTCAATCAACTGCTTGAGCTCATCCTTACAAACTCTGTATAGAGTCTGTTTCCAACTGCTTTACTTCCTCCTTAGCTTTAACTACGGGATTGCAGATGATATTTCACTAGATATAATGATTTACTGAAATAAATGAAGGTAAATGATTAGCATGCTTTTACAAATGGAAAGAATTTTATAGCTCACTTTGGAACTAACATACAGCCTCAGACATACTCAGTTACCTGTCATGTTATAGCAGAAACTAAAACCCAAGCCCCTAAAGCCCAATCTGTTATAATGCTATTGCTCCACATGTTTAAGGTGTACCTGTGTGGATGACTGTTGTCTCCACATAGTTGCATGTGGAAAATTCCTGTATAATAACATGGGAGCCTAGCCCACACGACATGGGCTAAAAATCACAGCTCTACCCCATTTAGATATGAGACTTTAAGCAAGTTATTTTGTCTCTCTGTTCTTTAGGTTCCTCAATAGCAAATCAGGATAATAATAATGCTTTCATCATAAACTAATATGAAAATTAAGCAAGATAGTATGTGCCCATTTTACAGACCCATTTGATACATATCAGCTAAATATTAAAGTTATATGGGTAAGACTAATATGGCCAAATTGTACTTATGACTTACATATACATACACAGAACTCACAATTTAGTAGCATTTACTAATTATGTTGATTGTCATGTTGAAGTGCTATAGTTTCCTTATTTCTCTTCTGCTGTTCTGTGGTTTCATCTTAGAAATAAAATTTCCCCATTTTATATCCCTTCTCTCTCTTTCTGTCCTTACCTTGCTCTTTCTCTCCCTCTCAGAGAAATATTATATGACAAAAATAGTAGGTAGTATAATTTCAAAACTTGAAAGATGAAAAATTCAATGGGAAAATGATGGTGGTTATCATAATTTCAATTAGATCACAAATATTTAATTTGTTTCAAGTTGTTTGATATTGATCTGGAGGAAATACATATCTTTTTTATTATAACAATATAGAAAATAATACGAATTGAAGTAGAATAAGTTATCTCCATATAACTTTAAAATTGGAATGAAAATAAGTTTTTTGGTTTAGATAAAAGTATTATCAAGTGAAAAGCTATAATATCTATAGAAAGTCAATGATAGGTAACAATATAAAATACCAAAAACCATAACCACTAATGCTTTTTGTAATGTATGAAAGAAACCTACATTAGGCAATAATATTGGTGATGAATATCATGATTACAGTAACAACAAATGATACTTAATAAATGCTTGTTATATTGTAAGCATTGTCCCAAAAAATTTATATTTATTATTCCAACTGATAATTTAATATGAAACAAATAATTGATTTACCCCTAATTGCTCAACTTTCTAGATCTCAGAGGATATCCAATCCTATCTACAGGATGCAACATAAAATTGTCACTTCATTGGATTGGAGGTGCTGTTCTGGATACAGTGGGCCGAAATGTCAGCTAAAAGGTATATGCTAATACTAATTTCATAATCACAGTTCTGAACAATGAGAAACTGATTCTAATGAAGAAAAGAATTGCATTCCCTAGTTTGAACCAAGGAAATTAGCATGTAGCCAAATTTCTAGGACTGTTACCTTTCTGAGCTTTCTAACTTAGTAGCTTTTATAGCACCCTAAAGTCTCATAAGCTATTCTTTAACTTCTGCCTCATTTTGATGTTGGATTTATATGATGAGCAAATGGAAATCTGATGAAATATCTTACTTATTCTTAAGTATGTGCCATAGAGGCATGCCTTATTAAAATATCGAGGATGCTAATTTTATACTTTTAAACAAAGGATTATTAGAAGTGACTCAATATAAAAATAAGACTACCCTCTAATTTTGTTCTAGTTCAGTTATTTGAAATAATGTGCATATGAATCAAATTTAGTATCAAAGGATATACAAAGCATGCCATGAATAATTCTTTCTATTTTAAAATCCTAATGGAGCCATTTTTTTTTTTCAACTGAGGTTTTAAGGACTTTCTGGTGGCAAGGCTGATCAAACACATGGTAACCCACTGTGGCCTAATATCCATGTGACTATTATTTTGCTTTTGGCTTTAAACAGATTTCCTTTGAAATATAAGATATGGCATCAGCGTACATATTTTAAATGAATGAATATTACAAGAAAGGCCATTAGCAGTCGTGGGGAATTCAATCAACAGTGTAAGAGACTGTGATTAAAAATTAATATAAGTGTGGAGAAACCATTATGACTCACATTAAGAAAAAGCAAATTATAATACAAAAGCTCTAGGAATCCTGTAGTTTAGTTAGGGATATTATTTATGGTTTTACTAACCCATACAAAGAGAATCTGCAGGCAAATTTTGCCATAATGCTATTTGTTCTGGATCTGGCATGAATTTCAAAGATGTTATAAAAATTCAATATATTTTCAGACTACAGAATGAATATGTACTGCATTTATAACCAGGTATAATAAACTTTTAAATAAAATATAATCTATACTGAAAATATTTGGAAATAAAGTAATTTAGTATAATCTAAAAAGACCCAAATATGGCCCTGATTTCTGATTTCCATGAAGTACACAAATATACTCACAATGGTAAAACATATTTGATTCTAGAGTTGGTGAATGGTTAAAAGTTCTAGATAGGATTTAGAATTCTGTTTCTGAGGTCTGTATTCCTAGTCTACGAAGAAGGATATTATGAGATTATTAATTCCATCATTATTTCTCGACGATTCAAGTGTTTGTTTGCAGAGCACTTTTCTAGAAATTTAGGATATTATTACACACCCTATTTGTAGACACGTGGCAGGGAAAAAGTCTACAGAAGAAAGAATGTCATGGACTCCAGTTGATGAGAACTGCTGTTGCTCCATGTTTCAACCTTTCATACTTACGAATCAATTCTTTATCACTGTAGTGGACTGCGTACATGTAGGCAGAAAAATACCACAACTTCACTGTAAATATAGACACAGGAAACAAAGACTAGTTGACAGTTTCAAATATCAACTGTGTCTTGGCATTCTCATTTTTCAAAGCATGATATGAAATATTAAGAATTCAAGTAGTTTAGGGATTACTTAATGACACCTTATATCCTAATTAGAAGCAACCTGTGGATAGTTTTTATACTAGGTTTACAAATCATTGTATTAATTTCCAATGACAAAAAATGTCCCAGAACAGTTCTGATTATAACCTTCTGTCATAATAGTGTAATTGGAACCACTCATAATTCAGGTATCTGCTAATAAAGCTGTTATTGAAAGGCCTCTTTTCTACTGAAATTTACAACAGGAATAATGTTCTGGTGGCAGATGTGTGTATTGTGTCATGTTGCCATACAACAGATTCTAATATAGCTTTGATTCCAAAAGAACCTCCTGTTGCTCCTTACTATACTTTGGCCATTCTACTTTTCACTTTCAGTGCAGTGGTATTTTCAAGGATTGAATTTTCTGTTAGTACAATGGATGCACTGGTTGTATTAGGAATTATTGTGTCCCTTTGTCCCTTGAACCTTCATTATCTCTCTCCTGAGAGGCTATTTGCATATTTCCCCTTCTAATAGCTAAACAAACTGTATTAGGGAGATCTTGAAAATATGCAAGAAATTTCACCAGTTCAGGTATAAAGTGGAGCTGTTTGCAACTGTATTCTTTTTGACTTCTTTCCTCCACTTTTGTACCCTTCTTTCCATTTCTTTCTTTTACACCCTTCTTTCTATTTCTTTGGGGATGTGGATCCATCCCCAGACTGTTAGAAAGAGATATGGTGACTCAGAATCCATGGGGCAATTATCTCTTTATTCCACAATATGCTAATCTGCCACACATGTACTTGAGCTGCAACTCAGATAATCAAAATACTGATAAATACAGTTCTAGATTACCTGATAAAAAATATTAGTCATATTATTGAAAAGAAACCAATTTTTAAAAATCTAAATGAATAGAGCTTTATTGGAGGGAAAAAGGGAGCATTCAATCCAACATCAAAGTAATAGTTTTGATACGTTTTACATTTGTTATGTCATTTTCTCATTTCAAATATATATATTCGTCCATAATGAGGAGTGAGTCATCCAAGTCAGAGTGCACAAGGGTTTGGTCTTTGGAAAGGGACCTAATTTTGTGATATGACCTTCAAGATACTTTTCAAAAAGTCAGCAGTAACATACACTTAAACCTGTTTTATAAAATTTGCAATAATACTCTTTTCCAGTAGATGTCTCTAAAATATTCTGAAGTAGAACAAGGAAAGTGTGACTTACTTTAATGACACAGAACAATGATTTAAATACAAATAGTGTTACATTATAGAGGAAAAAGAAGACTTCTTTGCAAATCTGTTTTTAAACATCCAGTGGCTTTAATCATCAGGTCCTTAACAGGAAAAAGGTATTTTATAACATTCTGTTTTGTACTGCAGATATTATGGATGTTGACAAAATGTGAGTATGTACAAGTGTTGAAATAAACTGGCCCCTACCATATGTTATGAATATATGAAAAAATTTGGTTTTACAATTGCTGTGAAATCATGCAATAAATTATATAAGAGCTATTGTAACTAACTTTTGAATATGGGGCTTCTCCAGCAAGAGTATATTAAAATGTATTCCTTGTAGTTTTGCATATCTAGTTGTTCCCAGCAGTAGCAAATGCTTTTTTCTTTGAGAAAGAACATTACCTCCTCTAAGCATCTTTCATGATAAAACTGTAATGCATTTAGTGAAGAACACTGTGTACCCATAAGTAGTTGTTGCACCAAACTGCCTACTTCAATTTAAGTAGTAAATCTTACTAAAGCTTAACATGTACACTGAACATTCACAACGCAAGTATTCACTTGATATTGCAGGATCAGCTGGAAATCTCTCTTCTCAAGCCACACAGTAAGGTTTTCTGGTTCGGCGTGGAAGAGAGAGCAAACATCTTCATTACTGAGTTACCATTAATGATTTCCTCCCTATGGTTCAAAGGCCTGGAAGGAAAACAAAAAAAAGCCTTGTAAATAAAAGCCATCTAATTTAAAAAAAAAGCGTCTAAAGCATCTAATAAGGAAGCTTTTGCTCCTGCTGTAGACACTTGCCGACCTTGCTTCTCTAAGTCCTTGATCCGTCAAGGTCAGGGTTTCCATTGCAAGGGGGAAAAAAAGAGTAATTGTGCCAGGAGAAAAGCAAAAAGGAATCCAACTTAAATAACATATTGCATTTTTAAAACATCTGAAGTGCACAAAGATCTTTAAAAATTTAGTTGACTTAAATAAATGTCCTTCTGTCTCTGTGCCTATCACTTAGAAGGGGACCAAGAAAACGAAACTTAGAAATCTGTCCTGTATAGAACAAAGCAAAGGTCTGTGCTCAAGTGAAAGATAGATTGCTTGGAAAACCTAGAATCTGTGGCAGTCCTTGCGGTAGAGAATACATTTGGGGAGACAGAAAGATTGCTAAATGAAAGAAACAAAAGTGCATCAATCAACCAGGCTCTTTATCACCAGAGAGTAACTGACTCCACTGTCAGAAATCCTATCAGCTTTTTGCTGTGGCTGGTTAAATCCCGTGTAATAAATTGGGATGAATGCAAGTATTGAACTCCAGTCAACAAACAGAGGTAGGGAAAGATAACATAAACTATTGAATTTGTAAAAAACAGGCATTTCAAGTTTTCAACAGCCTTGAAAGAGACTCCAACCGATGAATTCCAGAGCAAAGAGATTCATGTGACAATTGAATCTCAAGGATCTTTACGTGATACTTAGTAGTTTCTTTTATTCAGGAGTATAGTTTTCTCACCTAGATTCTAAAAGAAAAAAACAATGAATTTAACAATATTGTTAAGAGCAAATAGGAAGCTTTATTGCACATGCACGTGATCACATGCTATTACATTAATTTTTGGCATTTAATACTATAAAATACTTTATAATCACATTTTCTTTCAAATTAGTGTTCTTGAAACTATAAATATGAAAAAGATTTAATTTCTGTCATTGTATATATATTATTTTTATACACGGAGGAATGAATCATCAAATGAAACACACGAGAGCAGAAAAACTAGATTTTCACTTGATACTTCTATGTATGTTCATTTTTTAACTCTTTCAATTGCTTTCTTTTTTCTTTCTGACAGCATTTTAATTTACTCTCCCCTCTCCCTCTTGTCACTGATTTTAAAGTTTTTCTTGTGTTTTTAGTTTCTATTTTGAATCTATTGATTCTCTCCTGTGTATCACTGTCTATTCCCTTTTTTAAAAATGTAATAGCATTCTTCAAGATCACACGAATGATATATATATCTCAAGTTCTTTTGACCCTCAGGTCAATAGAAAATGAAACTTTGATGCTCTTCATTTGCCTCCTTTCTATTCTTGCCACTCTGCCTCTCCCCTAGGTAAATTTTTACTTCTTGAGCATTCAGAATCTTTCCTAGACTGGGTAGCACAAAGGGAAATATATCTTGATGAATGCTCCTCCTGAACTCTCACATAGGATCCTAGAAGATTTCAGATACCCCCACACATCCTCGTGCGTGTGTGTGCGTGTGTGTTAAAGAGAGAGAGAACAAGCGCCCTTGCCCCTGCTTCCACAGTCCTTGAAGGTTGTTAAGTAAAACATCACATTATAATCTTCACATTAAATATGCAGCATGTAATACTTTTTAAGAAGTAAAATGAAGAGACCTGATTAAAATTCCATTGTAAAATACAACTTAAAATAACATGTCACTGTTTATAATAAAGCTTTACCAAAGTATTTTGAAACCCTGAAAATAAATCCTGTGTAAAATGCTTCTGTGATTTGTATCAAGGTTGCTCCACTTCAGGGTCACAAGCATCCAAACCAATCTGCCTCTTGATTATGATGATTGGGTGGGAAGGGACAGCAGTCACAGTCAAACATTTAACAACCAATTCAGTAACATCAATTAATACATAAATCAGTACTGTATGTAAATCAAAAATTAAGAATGTATTACTTTTTATTTTCTTAAATTAATGGGTTATCTATAATCCAATCTAAGACTACAGACCAAGTAACATAAATTATACCAAAAATCACTCATATCATTCTAATAATTTCTAAGCAATTTATTGATTTCTACAAATTATATTGGTGTGCTTTTTCTTTTGCCATGGATGATACCAGCTAAATTATGTCCTTGTCAGAGACATAATTTAATATAGGGAACTCTCTCAACTTTCTTTAAAGACTTACCCATCAGATTTAGTCACTGGGTGACATGAGGTCTCAATAAGTTTGTAATTTCTATTAACATCAGTTATATTGTCCTCCTGCTGAATTATCTATTGGGCTTTCCTGAATAAAAAGTAATTGCACTCAATTTTTATCAGCCTTTAAATAGTATGTGTATTTTTGAATGTTTACTATCTTTATTATTAACTAAATCATGAAAATTCTTGTATAAGTATCCCATTTAGTTAGTTTATAGAACTTTGGGAACATCATTAGGCCAAATTCGTTTGGCAGCATAAATCAAAGAATATTTTACTGAATTTTTTAGTTTTGTCATATAAATTTTATTTTCCAACAATTTATTAGAAAACCTATTCTTGCTGGGTGCAGTGGCTCACACCTATAATCCCAGCACTCTGGGAGGCCGAGGCAGGTGGATCACCTGAGGTCAGGAGTTCAAGACCAGCTTGGCCAATAAGGTGAAATCCCATCTCTAACAAAAATACAAAAATTAGTCCAGGGTGGTTGTGGACACATATACGCCCTTCTACTCGGGAGACTGAGGCACAAGGATGGCCTGAAGCTGGGAGGCAGAGGTTGCAGTGAGCAGAGATCGTGCCACTGCACTCCAGCCTGGGTGAGAGTGAGACTCTGTCTCAAAAAAGAAAAAGAATTATTTTTTTTTTTTTTTTTTTTTTTTTTTTTGAGACGGAGTTTCGCTTTTGTTACCCAGGCTGGAGTGCAATGGCGCGATCTTGGCTCACCGCAACCTCCGCCTCCTAGGTTCAGGCAATTCTCCTGCCTCAGCCTCCTGAGTAGCTGGGATTACAGGCACGCGCCACCATGCCCAGTTAATTTTTTGTATTTTAGTAGAGACGGGGTTTCACCATGTTGACCAGGTTGGTCTCGATCTCTCGACCTTGTGATCCACCGGCCTCGGCCTCCCAAAGTGCTGGGATTACAGGCTTGAGCCACCGCGCCCGGCAAAGAATTATTTTTAAAAATATAGTTTGTCTTTACTAATTTTTGTTTCAAATAGTCTATATAATCTATATATTTCAGTTAATACATAGTCATTTAAAATAGAATATATATGTTTCAAATATATATTTACAGAATACATGAAATTTTTTTTGTCTATACTATTTTTCATCAGTTTTTAAACTATCTCCAGTTTAGCAAGGGAAATTCTTTTCTTCTAAAGCTGAAAAAGGATTTGCATTTCTGTTAGAGTGTCATCTCTGAAAATCCTTTCTTTTTTGGAAAAAGTTTATTATCAAAATGTTAAATTTCACAATTTATATGCAAGTGAGTATGTAGGACTTGATATAATTTACAAAATGCCTTTTTAGCTGTAACATCACACACTTTCTTTGAAGCCCAAATATTCTTCCATTATTTTAATTTTTAGCTTGTTCTCTTGCTTTGCATCTCTCTGTCTTTCCATCTTTCAAAGACTTGAAAAGATTTCAAGTCTTTACTTGATAACACATTATAGTTTCAGTCAGAAATATTTGAATGCAGTAACTTTTAGTGCCAAAACTTTTAAAAAACAGACATCTATCTAGTTTTGCCTGAAACTCCTGGTTTACTTTTTCACTATTAGTGCACTGGCTTTACTTGTCTAAAAAGTTAAATTTTCACATATACAAATTTCATGGAGATTTTCTTTCTTGAGTGTTCATATGTATTACTACATTACTAATGTAGTATTAAAGGTGTTTTTCCTCCTAATTTACTGAGATTTTAAAAAATTAACTGCTTTAAAATTCTGGATTTTTACATCTTAGGAAAATTGTGAAAATGTTTGTATATGAAAGAGTTCAAGTTTTATTAATAATATTTTTTAATTTTATTAAGTTGACTTTTAAGTTTTCCAAGAAGTTGTTTTACAAAAAGTGGTATCATAAAACTGATTTGCAATGACATTCCTAGGTCAGAATTATATTAGGTAAGTTCCATGATATTTTTCTTTTCTAAAATGCTTTATTATTTTAAATAAGAAATAATTTAAAATTCTGATTTTTTTCTAAATATTTTATTTACTTTATGGGCACTTTATTAATATTATCTGATAAGGTATTTTTTAAGTTATTTACTTCAATTGATGTCATTCATTGAAAATTTTTATTATTAGGAATACTTATTTCATGAGACTACTTGCATAACATTCTTTAATATTTTCACGATTCATGATTGCAAATAATCTTTAACATAATAGGTAAATGCCATTATGAAAAATGAATATCGTAATTTTAATTTTCTATTACACCAATCTGTAGCATTGTTTGAATCCAACATTTGCCTAGCAAGAAAAAATAATCTACCAATATTGAAAATCAAGTTGATTTTCATTCAAGTAATTTAACTTATTTATTGTATATTGAATTTACTTTTTAAAATGATTTGGTATTATTTAGATATTGTACATATTAAAAGATGCTCCAGACTAGCTGAGTTTGGCACAGTGTCATTAGCTAATTTAGGGCTAGGATCCTAAATGATAAAATTTTCATTTTGTAGTCAGATTCAAAAAATTCATACTCATGATAACTGAAACTAATGCTTTCAAAATTTGGTTAAACTTTTGTCTCTTTTTCAGTGTTTTCAGTAATTTACTATAAACTTCTGGACTATAGTTATCAAATAACAATGCAATCAGAACAATCAGCACTTACTAATAAGTCAAATAAATTGAGCATCAAATGATTTAGTGCAAATACATAAATCATAAGTAATAATAAACTGTTCATTCTCCTAAAACACTGACTGTTTCAAATCTATACACTGTCTGACTTGGGTCCAACAAAACACTAATTTTGAAAAATAGTTCTCAGATGTTGCCACAGTAAGAATTCCATTCATCACATATCCTACAAAGTACATCCTTTATCAGGTATCCATGATTAACTTGTAATTAGTTAATATTATAATTTGTATAACTAAGCTTTTCAGTTCTTGGACTTCAGCATTATGTATTTGCCAACAGTTGTGGCTTTATTATAATTATATTTCAATATTTTAACAATTGGCCAACCACATTGCTACATACTGACGAAACACAATCATGGAGTTGGGGAATGTGCAATGTTGCTAGATGGGAGTAAGGAGCAACAGTCTGGCTTTTGAGTGGAAAGCGATTTTATTTCTGAGACATTCTAAAATTGTCATTGGGCTGTAGATTTGATTGCTGTGAAGGCAGCACAAACACTCTTCATATGCTTCCATGCTTAGCAGTGCCTCGTTAGGGAATCTTGTGTTATAACAATAGAAAGAATGGCAATATCTACATAAGGAAATCAGGAAGCTGTGAAAGGCACCTTCCACCCCCATCTCACTTCACTTACTCTTAAGGAATGGTATAAGACTCAAAGTTTTCATTTCCCAGAATTTAATAAATCATGTCTTCCACATATGCCTTTGTTAAACAGGAATGCTCTTTAAAAGACTACGAAGATCGACTTCTGGATTGCAATTTTACTATTAACATATCTAGCATTATACAATGAATTTACCTCTTAGAAATAGAAAGCTTAGCAATTTGTTCTAAAATAGTGTTCACAACCAGGGCCATGCATAGAGAAATCAAGTGTAGAGTTTTTTTAAAAAAAAAAATACACACATGCCCCATTCCCCAAAATAGATCCACTGAATGAGAATCTCAGTTGAGAGAGTGAAAAAAACAAGAACACAATGTTTCAAAGTCTATAGGAATTTCTGATTTCCATCCATGAGGAAAAAAACAAAACAAAACAGCATTCTAATGGGATGTAAAGAAATATGTGTTATAATAAAAGTTAATGATAGGAAAGGAAATTTGAATAGTAACCTTGTTTGTATACCACAAAACAATATTATCTTTGCTTTTACTATAATTATGCTTCCTTTCCTCAGAAAATATCCAGTCTACTGAGTTGTGTTCCTACCTGCAAATGCACCAGCTTTTTTGTTCCTATGATTTAGCCAAAAAAGATAAGCAGCAAATAAATGGAAAGATCCTTGTTCATCCTGTTAAATCCACATGTTCTTACCGCTATAAATACTTGCAAGTTTGTATCCTGAACATTCATATTTAAATTAGTAGGTCTAAGGTGGGGCTCCAGAAGTTCTATCTCCAGAAGTTTCCAGGTGATGCTTACGCTGCTGATTAAGGGACCCCAGTTTCAGAACCATTGCTTTACTCTCTAGTTATACTCTTGGATGGATTTACACTTAAGCTGCCAGAATAAAATGCTTTATTCCACCTTTTAAGGAGGAGTCATGATAAAAATTTGTGCAATGATTAAATGGTTGTATGCGTATGAATTAATTTAAACTTACACCTATAACGACCTTATTGCTAGGTCTTAGAAGAAGATTTACACTTTTCCCCACCCACTCCAGCCCCTAAATAATTACACTTTTCCCCAAGCTGCAGATTGCCTTTGTCGATACATCAGTCAACAATTACACAGGACTTTATAGAATACAGTGGAGGAAATGAACAAAAAAAAGAAGTAGCATCAAAACAAAAATCATAGACATGAATGGAAATTCATTAATTTAGCTCAACGCCCTGAAGAATAAAAAATAAATATAAATAAAAAATATAAATAAATAAAATAAATATAAATATAAATAAATATAAAAATAAATAAAAAAATAAATATAAATAAAAAATATAAATAAATAAAAAATAAATAAATAACAATAAAAATATTGTTCTCTCAGTCGAACAATAGAGACTCATCCAAATTAATGCCAAATATACTTCCTGTGGAGTAGGGAAGTGTATTATAGTCACGGCCACATATGGCTTAGGGAGTATAATCAACATGTGCTAGAGATGTGGAGTTTCACTGGTTCCTAAATTCATGTGGGAAGAAGCATAGCCAGACACAAAATACTTGTTTCTCATGTCTGACATGCAGACTTCAGTGGGTAAATTTGTTCATTAGAAGTCTGTAAATTAAAGACATATATTATTTGATGTTCTCAATATTTTATTTATTATTTTTATTTCGTTTATTTATTTATTCATTTTGGTGGAGTCCTGCTCTGTCATCCAGGCTGGAGTGCAATGACATGATCTTGGCTCACTGCAACCTCCGCCTCCCAGGTTCAAACAATTCTCCTGCCTCAGCCTCCTGAGTAGCTGGGATTATAGGCACCTGCCACCACACCCAACTAATTTTTGTGTATTTAGTAGAGACATGATTTCACTATGTTGGCCGTGCTGGTCTCGAGCTCCTGACCTCAAGTCCCGCCCAAAGTGCTGGGACTACCGGTGTGACTACAGGTGTGACTACAGTGCCTGGCCTGTTCTCAATGTTTTAAATAGATCATTTCTCTAAATTATTTTCCTCAATGAAAAACTCCATTGCCACTAAAATCTTACTTAATTCATGGGAAATATTACTTGATTTATATTAAATTCTTCAACAGAGTAGATTTCTTTTACAAGAATTTCTACTTTCTGAAATTTCACTGACTTTACCAGTTGATTCTCTTGAAATGTACCTGCAATAGTTTTAGGTGGCTATAGAGCCTGTGGCTCTCCCTTTTTTCCAAGTAGACACCAGTTGGAAATTGCCTTGTTAAATAATCAGCCCTTGTGGCAGTCCACTTATAAAGCTGCTATAGCTTTTAACACAGCGGATTATAAAATCCCCTCAATTATACAGGCATTTTACATCTGCTAGTTTACACAGCTCCCCCAAATTACCATCCATTTTCATGGAAAGGAGGCCTGAATAATTTTATTTTTTTCCATGCAGAATTGGAGTCTTGCATTTCCCACCCCAATGTGGTGTCACATTGCCCTATGGTCAGGGGCGGAGCAGCTTACTCTGCAATCAGCCCTGACCATCACTTGTACACGGGAAAATGTATGTCAGCCACATTATTGCTCAGGACTGGAATAAATGAGGCTGTTCCAGTGCTTAACTCTCTCTCTTCTCTTTCTGCTTCCTTCTAGCCCAGGAACAGCAGCATTTGATACACACCAACCAGGCTGAAAGTCACACAGCTATTGGCAAAGGAGTAGCTGAGCAGCAGCAGCAGCAAGACTGTGGTGACCCAGGTCATAGATTGTAATTACTATAATCTCTAACTCTATTATTGTCAATACTATTTATTACAACTTCCAGACAAGAAATCTCTTAGTTGTCAAATGATTGATGGTGACACATTAACATACTTCTCAGTCTTTTTCTGCTGGTGCTTGATGTTGGGAGAAATTGTGGATGAGCTATAATAGGTTCCCAGACTGAAAAGACCACATATAATTATTGAAGCTCTGTGTGCAAACACAGGAGTGAAAATGCTATGATACTAGGTTGTAAAGAAATCACAGCTTTCCAAAATAAGACCAAACTTTTTTTTCCAAAGAGTGTCATTATGGAAGACCCTTGACATGGAAGGAGCAACTTGTTCTTTTAAGGGAGCTAAGAAGGCTCTCTTTCATTCATTGATTACTTAACGGGTACTGATCCCTAGGAAATGGAATTATGACTAAGAATCAACAAGAACCTCCTGCTGATCCAAAGTTGGCATGTCATATATTTTCTCATCTTTCTAATCATCGTTTGCTATTTCTTTTAGGCTAAACTTTAGCTCTTAGAAACATAAGGTTGGTTGCTGCCAAAAACATCTACTTACTGTGTTTGGCATAGATATAGTCGTACAAAACAAGGCACTCAATCAAGAAATGTGACTTAAAGGGCTGTCTTTAAGAATGCAGCTGAATATCCCCTAACAATTCTATTGTAATTTTTTAAGGGATTGAAATTCAGTATCTTTGTAAAAGACCATAAAATTCTTGAATTACTGTCATGCATATGTAAAGGGATAGAGAATATTATTCCTATATAAAGTGATTCAAACTAAATTATGAGTTTCTTAATCTTTGGTTAATGAATACTGAGTCAACAAGAAAATACTCAGAACATAGCTACAACTACATACACATATATAGCTGCATATTTTTAATGCTGAGGTACTGAATTTGGAAGCAGGAGATGAACCATCAGCTCTGTAATTGCGAGAGTTACTTTTTCTGTCCCTTTGTTTATTTTTGAGAGTGTAACAGGAAAAAAATAATTTTTTTAAAACACTGAAAATTCTGGGAAAAAAAACATTTTAGAAATCTAAGCTATTATAATACTCTTTACAAATTTCTACACTTAGTCTTAACATTCAAGTAGCCATTTTCTAAATGAATAGTCTATATTTTCAAATATATTAGTGAAAACATAGTTTATTTGAATTACCTTATTTGCGTGCCACCATGCCTGGCAATTTTTTTTTTTTTTTCGGTAGAGACAAGGTTTATCCATGTTGCCCAGGCTAGTCTTGAACTTCTGGGCCAAACCAATTCACCTGCCTCAGCCTCCCAAAGTCCTGGGACTACAGACATGAGCCACTGTGCCCAGGCTCTAAACACTTTTTTGCACCCATTAACCATCCCCACCTCACTCCCATCAGCCATTATCCTTCCCACCCTCTAATAACCATCTTTCTACTCTGTATCTCCTTGAGTTCAATTGTTTTGATGTTTAGATCCCACAAATAAGTGAGAAAATGCAATGTTTGTCATTATTTGCCTGACTTATTTCCCTTAGCTTAATGATCTCCAGTTCCACCCATGTTGTTGCTTTCTTTTTTATGCCTGAATAATACTTCATTGTGCATATATGCCACATTTTCTTTATCCATTTATCTGTCGCTGGTCATGTATGTTTCTTCCATATCTTGGCTATTGTGAATAGTGCTGCATATATACATGGGAGGGCAGATAAAACTCTTGGATATACTGATTTTCTTTCTTTTGTGCATATACCTATTAGTGGGATTGCTAGATCATATGGTAGCTCTAGTTTTAGTTTTTTTGAGGAACCTCCAAACTGTTCTGCATAGAGGTTGCATTAATTTACATTCCTACCAACAGTGTATGAGGTTCACTTTTCTCCATATCCTCAACAGCATTTGTTATTGCCTGTCTTTTGGATATAAGCCATATTAACTGGGGTGACAGACGACTGCATAATAGTTTTGGTTTGAGTTTCTCTGATGATCAGTGATGTTAAGCACCTTTTTATATGCCTGTTAGCCATTTGTATGTCTTCTTTTGAAAAATGTCTGTTCAAATCTTTTGCCCATTTTTGATTGGATTATCAGATTTTTATAAGCTTCTTTGACTTTTTATATATTTTGATTATTAATCCCTTGTCAGATGGATGGTTTGCAAAGATTTTCTCCCAATCTGTGGGTTGTATCTTGACTTTGTTGGTTGTATCCTTTGCTATGCAGAAACATTTTAACTTGATAGGATTCCATTTGTCTATTTTTCTGCTTTGAGTTCCTGTGGTTGTGGGGTATTACTCAAGAAAACTTTGCCCAGACTAATGTCCTAGAGACTTTTCCCAATGTTTGTTTGTAGTCATTTTGAGGTGTTAGATTTCAATAGATAATCCTTTTTTATTTGATTTTTGTGCCTGGCAAGAGATATAGGTCTAGAGTCATTCTTCTGCATATGGACATCCAATTTCCCCAGCACCATTTATTAAAGAGACTGTCTTTTCCCCAGTGTATGGTCTTGGCACCTTTGTTGAAAATGAGTTCACTGTAGGTATGTGGATTAGTTTCTGAGTTCTCTATTCTGTTCCATTGGTCTATATGTCTGTTTTTATGCCAGGACCATGCTGTTTTGGTTACTATAGCTCTATATTGCAATTTGAAGTTAGATAGAATGATTCCTCCAGTTGTTGCTTTATGTTCTTTTTGCTTAAGTAAGCTTTGGTTATTTTGGGTCTTTTGTCATTCCATATAAATTTTAGGGTTTTTTTTGTACTTCATTTCTATGAAGAATGTCATTAGGGTTTTGATAAGCATTGAATCTGTAGGTTGCTTTTAATAGTATGGACATTTTAACAATATTTATTCTTCCAATCCATGAATATGGCATATCTTCAATTTCTTTCATTAGTGTTTCATAGTATTCATTATAGTGACCTTCCACTTCTTTGGTTAAGAAGTTTCACTTCTTTGGTTAATTGAATTCTTAGGTATTTAACTTTATGTGTGGCTATTGTAAATGAGATTACTTTTTTTGGTTTGTTTCTTTCTCAGGTTATTCACTGTTGGTATATAAAAATGCTACTGAGTTTTATATGTTGGTTTTGTATCCTGCAATTTTACTGAATTTGTTTATCCATTCCAATAGTTTTCTTTGTGTGGAATTTTAAGGTTTTTCCTACTATAAGGACATATCATCTGCAAACAAGGATAATTTGACTTCTTCCTTTCTAATTTGAATGCCCTTTATTTCTTTGTCTTGTCTGATTGCTCTAGCTAGAGCTTCTAGTGCTTTGTTAAAAAGGAGTGGTAAAAGTGGGCATCCTTGTTGTGCTCCAGATTGTAGAAGAAAGGGTTTTTGTTTTATGATCCTAACTATGGGTCACAATGTATTTTTAATGATCTCAGTTTTCTCTTGTATATGCAGAAGTGATGCAAAAAATGACTGACCAGATGAACTACCAGGCAATGAAACTGACTCTTCTGCAGAAGAAAATTGACAATATTTCTTTGACTGTGAATGATGTAAGGAACATTTACTCCTCCCTAGAAGAAAAAGTCAGTGAAGATAAAGGCAGAGAATTTCAATCTTTCCTAAAAGGTAAAAATAAAATAAAACAAATTATTCATTCAGTTAACACAGGAAGAAAATGATTCATTTTTTCTTTTCTTATATCACTTTGGGATCTTTGCTTTGGTTTGGGTGGTATGGAAATCTAAGACAGATATTTTTAGAAGGAGATATAAAATCACTAAACTTCTAAAATAATTTGAAATATCTACATTTAGTAAATATACTCAAGTCTTTGAATATTCCATTTGGTTGATAAACACAATGTATCTAATTAGTGCCTAACTTGTATTTATTTATAGTTAAAGTGAGTCATATTAATTTATTTCCATTGTGTTATCCACTTCAAGAATAAAGACGTGGTTAGGGGACCAAGACAGCTAGATGCATGGTTGTCTCAATACTATTGCCAGAGACATTGAGGAGAAATCTGAAGGGCATTATTATCCCCCAAATTGTCTAGGTTATGGTGTACAATCAATGAAATATATCCTAAAACATTCCAGTTATTATTACTATTAAAGAATAATAATTTATATATATGAATAGGCTTTGTCTGAATTTTGTGCTCTTAAAACAGTGGACTTAAAAGCAAGCTATGTTTGTTTCTGGAGGCCCTACAGGATAATCTGTTTCCTGCTAATCCAAGTTGTTGGCAGAATTCATTTTCTTGCAGCTGTAGGACTGAGGCCCTGTTTTCTTACCGTCAGTAAACTGAGGTCCATTCCTAGCTTCTAGAAGCCACTGCATTTCTTGACTCATCATCATCTTTCATCTTTAAAGCCAGCAACATTGTGTTGAGTTCTCCCTTCATCTTTCTGATCATGTAACTCGATTGGACCCACTTGAATATAATCAGAAAAATCTCCCAATCTCAAGGTGCTTAACTTTAATCACATTTGCCAAGTCCCTTTTGCCATGTAACGTAGCATATTCACAGGTACAGGGAATTAGCATACGGATACCTTGGGGGAAAGGGATGTGTATTATTCTGCCTACCACGGAGATTTATGCATAATGAGTAATTGCTATGATAGTGTTATACACAGGATACAATGGGACTACCTGAGACTTGAGACAAATCTAATCTAAGGGGACCAGGGAAAGTGTCTAGAAAGGGAAACCATCTCAATTGATGTTAACCAGGTAAAAGAGTTTCAGGTAGGGCAAGGATGTTCTAGGCATGCGGTTTGGTTTCTGGGGGTGTCCCAGTTGGATTTATTGTGTGAAACTTGTCTGTTTGCAAGTTTCAGGATTACTGGATTTCTTTTCCTTTGCTTTAGTCATTAAAAATAACACAATGTACAACCCAATTTTTATCATTCACCAGTTATTTTTCTGTATTGTGGTTCTCAGATTAAAAAAGATAAATAGGTGGATATTTAATATAACATCTTCCAGTACAGATACTTACATAGCCCAACAACAATTATGATTTTTTTAATCATATAAATAATCGCTGCTACTTAGCCACTAAAAGAAAGACCCTGTCCTACATATCTGGTATGGCCCAAACTTACCAATGCTAAGCATGAGAAGGAAACATTTCTCCCCTGTGAAGTGATAGCAAGAGAAAGAAGTCAAATAGAAACAGTATGTAATTGACTATAACCATCTGAATGAGATTTGTTTAGCAAGATTTGGTTCTCATGACCTCAGAGAATTAGCCTGTCAACTGTTTTTTGTGACCTACCAACCTACTACAAAGAATCTGGCACTGACATAGGAGAAAAATCATACACTCACAGCAACAGCAGCAATAATGAAACTCCCTTCTCAATAAGAGAATTAATTGTGTACTGAGCACAGTCATTAATTATAAAAACCAGAAGGCTTGTAGTTAATGAATATTCTTACAGGAAACAAAAACCAAACCCACCCCCAAGGTGCTGTGCTTGCCTAGCAAAAGCACAGCTTCCTCCCTTGTTTATTTCACTTCTAAGGTGAAAAACACTTCTTAATCTGCCAGTAGCCATAGAAACTGTTGAGAATCAAATGTCTCAACTCCTTAAGAGGAGGTAGATAGCTTAAGAGGTACCTAAATGTTATTAAAAGGCCATACATTCCCAGTCACAGAAGGGGCATGCCAAGGTATCTGATATCAAATATATCTGTTAAGTCACCGAATATAATATACTTTTTAAAAAGTGGAAACATATCGTCGCAGGAAACAAAATCAAGCAGAATAAAATGATGTGCCCACTCAGATATTGACATAAAGCACTTTGACATGTTCTTGCAAAATCAGATTCTTGCACAGATGCTTGTTTAGTAACAAATTGTAGAAGCATTATCTGAAAAGCTTCTTATTCCAAAACAACATTTTTAAGCTAATAATCTGTTTAATACCTTTTCAGACATTGCTGTGATTTTTCACTTTCCTCAATGTATTTTTCCATAAAACTGTTAATGTGTAACAGCTAAAGTAATTCATATCATTCATTTTCATTGTTTTTCCCCCTAATTATGTTTATGAAGATTTTGCACTGAGTTTATCTATCTGCAGGGTTTGTGCCTATTGTTATTATGATTTTCAGGTCATGTAGTTTTTTGTTTGCTGAAGTGAAACTTTGATTGCCATTGTCATAACTAATAAATTCAATAAAGCTTAAATTTTATTGTACCTTTTCAGTCTTAAAAAACTGTAAGGTTATAAATTTAAAGAAGATCTAATCTGAATGTTAAATACTTTATTATATCATCAAGTTCTTGATATGATGAGAATTAAAGTCATTTTTTAACTAATTGGAAATGACTAAATGTTCTTGTAGAAAGAGTAATATTATTATTACAATTGAATAGTACCTTACACTCAATGATACTAACATATTCTGTTTTTAAGACCAGAAATCTATTTTTCTAAATTTTACTTTCTCTGTGTAGCATATAGAATGTACTTAATTAGTATTTATTGAATAAATGGGTGACTGGTAAAATGCTAAGCAAAATGTAGAAGATAAAAATACTTTAAAAACTTTCTGATGTGATTATGTTATTTGATACAAAAGCTAGAACTATTTCTGTGTAATTTATCTTAATTGTGGCTTGTTTTTTCTAATTCATTTAGCCTTTCCTTAGTACTTTAGTGCTGTGTGTCATTGATTATTATTCCATATTTCATGTTTTGTTTTCTTTTTTCCATTACATACATATTTACAGACTTTTAAACTTATTTTGGTTTCCACTAAGTTTATAAAAAGTAAAATAAAATATATTTTCCATTTTTTTAAATCTGGCAACATTGATCTTTAGGGTGTAGGATTTCCAGAGAAATGTTTATCTACTAAAATTGTCAAATTTACTGCTTTGTCTTTGTATAAAATTGTCAATATCAAGATGCTGAAGCAATACATTGTTCTATTTTTTAATAATCACTCTTTCACATATATTTATATAAGTCCCTCATGTAGGTTAAGTACTTTTTAAAACTTACTTACAAAATGAAGACATGTAGAGTCTATTTTTTTTTAATGCTAGGATGATGTCTCTTGAATAGACTACATAGTAGCCATAACTCATGGCAATATCCTGTGGTACAGACTTTCCTGTCTAAAATGCTTTGCATTACGTTGCATGTATTTTACATTACAGTCATTGATTATTGTATTAGTCCATTTTCATATTGCCATAAAGAAATCCCTAAGACAGGGTAATTTATGTTATAATTTATACTAACTAGAAGAAGTTTAACAGGCTCACAGTTCCAAATGGCTGGGGAGACCTCACAATCATTGTGAAAGGCAAAGGAGGAGCTAAGCCATGTCTGACATGATGGCAGGCAAGAGAGTGTGTGCAGGGGAGCTGCCCTTTATAAAACCATCAGATCTTGTGAAACTTCTTCACTATCATGAGAACAGCATGGAAAAACCCATCCCCATGATTCAGTTACCTTTGGCTGGGTCCCTCCCACGACTCATGGGTATTTTGGAAACTATAATTCAAGATGAGATTTGGGTTGGGAGACAGCCAAACCATATTATTCCATTCCTGGCCCCTTCCAAATCTCATGTCCTCACATTTCAAAACCAAACATGCCTTCCCAACAGTCCCCCAAAGTCTTAATTCATTTCAGCATTAACTCAGAAGTCCACAGTCTCATCTGAGACAAGGCAAGTTCCTTCCACCTATGCACCTGTAAAATCAAAAGCAAGTTATTCACTTTCATGTCACAATGGGAGTATAGGCATTGGGTAAATGCACACATTACAAATGGGAGAAATTGGCCAAAACAAAGGGGTTACAGGCCTCATGCAACTCCGAAATCCAGTGGGGCAATTAAATCTTAAAGCTCCGAAATGATCTCCTTTGACTCCATATCTCACATCCAGGTCACACTGATACAAAAGGTGGGTCCCATGGACGTAGACAGCTCCACCCCTGTGGCCTAGCAGGGTACAGCCCCCCCTCCCAGCTGCTTTCATGGACTGGTGTTGAGTGTCTGTGACTTTTCCTCATGTACAGTGCAAGCTGTCAGTGGATCTATCATTCGGGTCTGCAGGATGGTGGCCCTCTTCTCACAGCTCCACTAGGCAGTGTCCAAGTGGAGGCTCTACATGGGGGGTTCCACCCCACATTTCCCTTCTGCACTTCCCTAGCAGAGATTCTCTATGAAAGCTCTGCCTCTGCAGCACACCTCTGCCTGAATTTCCATATGTTTCCGTATAGCCTCTGAAATCCAGGTGGACGTTCCCAAACCTCAATTCTTGACTTCTGTGCACCTCTAAGATCAACACTATGGGTAAGCCACCAAGGCTTGGGGCTTGCACCCTCTGAAGCAATGGCCTGAGCTGAAAATTGGTCCCTTTTTGCCATGGCTGGGACACTGAGCACCAAGTCCTAAAACAGCACAAAGCAGCAAGGCCCCCATGAAACCATTTTTTCCTCCTAGATTTCCCAGTTTGTGATGTGAGGCACTGCTGTGAAGACTTCTGATGTGCCCTGGAGACATTTTCTCCATTGTATTGGCAATTAACATTTGTCTCGTTGTTACTTATGCAAACTTCTTCCACCAGCTTGAATTTCTCTTCAGAAAATAGGTCTTTTTTTTATTGCATCATCAGGCTGCAAAGTTTTTAACTTTTATGTTCTGCTTCCCTTTTAAATATAAGCTCCAATTCCAAGCCATGTCTTTGTGGATTAATAAAAGTAAATGCTTTTAAGAGTACCCAAGTGACTTCTTGAACTCTTTGCTACTTAGAAATTTCTTCTGCCAGATATCCTAAATCATTTCTTTTAAGTTCAAAGTTCGACAGATCTCTAGGGCTGGGGCAAAATGTCACCAGTCTCTTTGCTAAAGCATATCAAGAATCACCTTTGCTCCAATCCCCAATATGTTCCTCATCTCCATCTGAGACCACCTCAGCCTCGACATTTTGGTCCAAACCATTCAACAAGTCTCCAGGAAGCCCCAAACTTTGACATCTTTCTGCCTTCTTCTGAGCCCTCCAAATTGTTCCCATTGTCTCCTTGTTACCCAGTTCCAAAGTTGCTTCCACATTTTCAGGTATCTTAATAGCAGTAACCCACTCTAATGATAACCATACCCCACTCTACTGGTAATAACTATATTAGTCCATTTTTTTACTGCCATGAAGAAATACCCAAGACTGGATAATTTATACAGAAAAAGAGGTTTCATGGCCTCCCAGTTCCACATGGCTGGGGGAGCTTCACAATCGTGGCAGAAGGCAAAGGAAGAGCAAAGCTGCATCTCACATGGTGGCAAGAAAGAAAGTACGTGCAGGGAAACTGCCTTTTATAAAACCATCAGATCTTGTGAGAACTCACTCACTATCATGAGAACAGCATGGGGAAAACCTACCCTCATGATTCCATTACCTCCACTGGGTCCCTCCCACAACATGTGGGGATTATGGGAGGTACAATTCAAGAGGAGATTTGGGAGGGAACACAGCCAAACCATATTAATTATATTTTGAATTTGAATGGATATATCTTCCATTTATGTGCGCTTCATCACTAGATAGTATAAATATATCTCTAGTGTATATATTTTTTTCAGTTTTTGGCTTTGTATGCAAAAGATTTTACAATTTTAGTCATTTCCTATTTTAAACAGTTATGAATATTAATAGTTGTGAATAGTCCAGTACACTTTTCCTGTTCCTTTTTTTAATGTTACATTTAGAGACTACTGCAATTATGGCTTATGATTAATCCATGTAATCTAACATTTGAGTTAGTACTATGCATTTCACTACTTGCAAGTTTTCTTCTTTTTGATAAAAATTAATGTCATACTATGATAAAATGTCAGATGTATCTTGAATTCCTATTTTCATTGGAGGAAGACTTAATTTTGAAATTACCAAACCTCTTAATTTTTTATATTGTTATTATAAACCACTATTAAATCTTATGAATATTACTTCATTTTTCTTCATTTGGGAATCTATCTCATTAAGGTTTTTCTCTTCAGTCAATTTATTAGCTCTTATAATCTCAAAGCATAAACTCTGAAACCTAATTACTAGAAACCTAATAATATAGTCATGAGCTAACACCAGGAATTATTTACTAAGGCAGCCATTTATTTTCCTACAAAACTAAAACTAGACCTAAAATTATTGCACACAGGGTGTATTGCTGAAGTCAGTAGCAGTTCCCTCATGTCTTTTGTCCAAAGAACCTTACTTAGTTTTGTGGTTCTAGTATGTTCTGCAAGTGATGTCTCCTCTCAGATTTATTATTTAAGGAATTGATCACCTTTTATAAAGTGCAGTCATTTAAAAAATTTTATAAGTAAATGTAGTTAAGTAGTATTTTTATTATACATGTTATTAATGTTTAGTCTTAAACTTATCTTTTTAGAGATGTTTAAAGTCTTATATAATTAAAATTTTGTATTATTTATTATTTATTTCTTTAGGTCTAGAATCCAAAAGCATTAATGTACTGATAAGAGACATAGTAAAAGAACAATTTAACATTCTTCAAAATGACATGCAAGAAACTGTAGCACAGCTCTTCAAGACTGTATCGAGTATATCAGAGGACCTTGAAAGCACCAGACAAATAATTCAAAGAGTTAATGAATCTGTGGTTTCAGTAGCAGCCCAGCAAAAGTTTGTTTTAATGAAAGAGAATCGGCCCACTTTGACTGATGTAGTAGATCTAAGGAATCACATTGTAAATGTAAGGCAAGAAATGACTCTTACATGTGAGAAGCCTATTAAAGAACTAGAAGTAAAGCAGGCTCATTTAGAAGGTGCTCTAGAACAGGAACACTCAAGAAGCATTCAGTATTATGAGTCTCTCAATAAAACTCTTTCAGAGATGAAGGAAATACATGAGCAGCTTTTACCAACTGAAAAGGTATCAGACCAGAAGAATGTTCCAGCTGCTGAATCAGTTAGCAATAATGTCACTGAGTACATGTCTACTTTACATGAGAATATAAAGAAGCAGAGTTTGATGATGCTGCAAATGTTTGATGATTTGCACATTCAAGAAAGCAAGATTAACAATCTCACCATCTCTTTGGAGATGGAGAAAGAGTCTCTCAGAGGTGAATGTAAAGACATGTTATCCAAATGCAGAAATGATTTTAAATTTCAACTTAAGGACACAGAAGAGAGTTTACATGTGTTAAACCAAACATTGGCTGAGGTTATCTTTCCAATGGACAATAAGATGGATAAAATGAGTGAGCAACTAAATGATTTGACTTATGATATGGAGATCCTTCAACCCCTGCTTGAGCAGGGAGCATCACTCAGACAGACAGTGATACATGAACAACCAAAGGAAGCAGTAATGACAAGGAAAAAGATAGAAAATCTGACTAGTGCTGTCAATAGTCTAAATTTTATTATAAAAGAACTTACAAAAAGACACAACTTACTTAGAAATGAAGTACAGAGTCGTGATGATGCCTTAGAAAGACGTATCAGTGAATATGCCTTAGAAATGGAAGACGGCCTAAATAAAACAATGACTATTGTAAATAATGCCATTGATTTCATTCAAGATAACTATGTCCTAAAAGAGACTTTAAGTACTATTAAAGATAATTATGAGATCCATCATAAATGTACTTCCAATATGGAAACAATTTTGACATTTATTCCTCAGTTTCAACGTCTGAATGATTCTATTCAGATTTTGGTCAACGACAACCAGAGATATAACCTTGTTTTGCAAGTTGCCAAGACCCTTGCAGGTATTCCTAGAGATGAGAAACTAAATCAGTCCAACTTCCAAAAGATGTATCAAATGTTCAATGAAACCACTTCCCAAATGAGAAAATACCAGCAAACTGTGAGTCATTTGGAAGAAAAAATACTCTCAGCCATCAAGATTTCCAAAACTTTTGAAACTCGGTTGCAAGACGTTGAGTCTAAAGTTACCCAGACACTCATACCTTATTATATTTCACTTAACAAAGGCAGTGCGGTTACAAATGAGAGGGATCGGGTTCTTCAACTGCAAGTATTAAATTCCAGGTTCAAGGCACTGGAAGTAAAATCCATCCATCTTTCAATTAACTTCTCTTTGCTTAACAAAACTCTTCTTGAAGTTTTAACAATGTGTCACAATGCTTCTACAAGTGTGTCAGAACTGAATGCTACCATACCTAAGTGGATAAAACGTTACATGCCAGATATTCAACTTCTTCAGAAAGGTCTGACAGAATTTGTAGAATCAATAATTGAAATAAAAACTCAAGCTGTCCTATCTAATTTAACTTGTTGTTTAGATCAGTCATTGCCTGGTAGTCTGGCAAATGCCAAGTCTCAGAAGCAAGCAAAATCATTGCTGAAGAAAATTAATACACTTAAGAAACCAACGGTAAATCTTACCACTGTCCTGATAGGCCGGACTCAAAGAAACACAGACAACATAATATATCCTGGTAAGCTATTACTGAAAAGTAACTTTTAACCTCTTTTTTTACTTAAATGATATTTAATACATCTGTACAGTTGAGCAAGACCATTAAACATAAAACTACATACTTGAACTTGGGTAGAGAGTCAAGTTGTGAAGATCACTGACACGTTTAAATCTGAATCTATCTTATGGTATTTTAGGCATCAATACAAAACAAGTATTTCTAGTGTATATTTGGCTATATGTTTTTAAAATTTTTCTGACTGGCCCTCTATAAAATAAATTAGCTTCTATAGGACAATTTGCTTTGCACAAGTAATTAAACAAAACTATTAGGCAAGGAGATCTTTGATAGACCAGACTTACTCATTTTGGCACATCTGATATGCAATAGGAACTTAGTAAATATCTGTTGAATGATCATCTGACCATGAATGTCCAGGAAATAGATTTGGGTAAATCATAGAACACCTTCAATGCCAAGCTAAGATACTTAGATATGATTTTGTAAAGAGTAGGGTGTCTGGAAATTTGTATCAGTGTATTGGTTGTGGTAAGAGCTGCAGCTCAGAAGCATGAAGCTAGCAATAGTGTGTAGTGTGATTACAGAGGTGATATTAGGGATGTTGTTGAATGAATATTGTCAAGAGCCATAGAGGAAGCTCTAAGACAGATGTGAGAAATGTTGGAAAGTTGCTATCAACAGAAACAGATGGAGAGTGTCAAGAAAAATGATTTGAGAAACAGCAAATCTTGATTCTGGTCCTAGTTGTATTAGTAAGTTTCTGTGTTAGTTAATAGCACTAGGTAAAAAGTTCACTTCTCTAGTCCTTAGGTTCTTCCTTTTAAGCGATGAGATTCCAACAGGTGATTTGCTGAGGTCTTTAGCAGAGATATGCTGAAGACTGCATCATTGTAAAAAACCACGCTGTGTTTACAGCCGTAATGCGTAACACTTGGAGAAGAGAGAGACCTAGATAGACATTTCTGAGGATTTGGGAAGAAAGAGGAATTGTGTGGTGCATATAAATTGCATAATAGTACCTCTGTATGAAAGAAATGTTTTATGAATATGTTTGTCACATAAGTAATGCTGGATAATCTTTTCAAAAGAAGAATGTTCATTCTTACCAAAAGAAATGGCTCTGCTTTTCTCATATGAGTCTGCTTTTAAACTACAGCCCATTTGTATAAATTTTGTACTTTATTGCTTTTTAATTACAAAGGATGATCATTATTCTAACATAATATGACTCTCAATATTTAATGTATGAATATTTTGATAATATTAAAAATAACAGAATAATAGAGTTTAATTTTCTCCACTATTTAAATTAGTATATTTATTTATGACTTCCCCTGATTAATCTGACCAATAGGACTAATTTTACTTCTTTAGGAACATAAAGCAAACTATTTAGACTTGTGTGTTTCCCAGAGAAAGGTAGTGTCTCAGTATAAGATGTTCTTATAATAACAATTTTGGGAAATATAAGGAGTTGTTTTCTCCATGTTACTTCCATTTTTGGTCTTCATGTGGACACTTCATCATGATCTTCAATTAGCTAAACAGTATGTGTGACCATACACAAGGCAAGCTATGTCATTTTTTAAGCATATATGTGTACGTACACTATTGTTATAGTAAGTATAAAATTGAAATAGCCTCAAATAAATTGAGGCAAAAACATTTACAGAACATAAGAACTTGCAAACTTTAATAATATAATGAATACATGTTAGTACCTTATAAAATTGTATCTATATACTTATTGGGATTGACTCAATATTGGGCTTAATAGGCTAATAATAGGAAACAGCTCAGCTTTGAGTCTTCTTTTCTGATAATGCTTTGATAAAATTGCCTACTGTTCCTTTATTTACTGAGAGTAGAATTTATTTATATGCCTATATAACAAATATAATTATTAAATGAAAGTTCTTTATTTTATCTCAGTAAAGATACCAGTAATGATGTCAAGGTAATAAAGATATGCTGGCCCAATTCCCATGTGCAAGGTAGATATTCATTTTATGCCAGGCCCAGCCAGCAACATAATGTGTAGGACCCTTTTAAGTGGGTGCATGGTTTTCATGACCATTAAGCCGGCCATGCTTCCATGGACCATAGAACTGATGTCATTCACTGGGTAGCTCAGCAGGTAAGGTCTATGAAAGATGATGAAATCCTGTGGGCTCAGGCTAAGTTCTCCTGTAAGACTAGAGCAATATTAGAATAAACTACTTCTTTTGATACCCTGTTTTATACCAGTGGTGGGACACACTGCTTAAATTTGGCTGTTTCATTTCATCTTTGATATTATGTATCATATAGCCACCTTGCTGTCCCACATAACTCAAGCCAGAAGATTATTTATCATCACCTTATGAATCTCAGTCATATTATTCAGATTATAGCTGCCATCATTTGCAAAACATGTATAGTATATAGAAAGAAAAGCAATATAAACAGTGTTTTAATCTTAATTTTAATAACATAACTTATTTTAAAGCCTGATAATATGAATACTGTAATAATATGATATTGGTTACCATTCATTAACATTTACTATATCTCAGACACTGTGCAAATTACCAGTATTCCTAACTTTATTTAACAATACCTATGAGGTAAGTATTATTATTCATTCTGAAGATGAGTAAACGGACCCTCAGAGACATTAACTAAAGTATCCTGCCTATGGTCATGCAAATAGTAAGTGATAGAGTTTGGCTTCTGGTCAGCTAGACATAGGGCTCATTCCTCAACCACATGCTCAAAGAGACTGTAGAGTGTGTTCACATGCCTTTCTCTTCTTTCTGTTTCTGTTCCACGCGTCATATGTTTTTCAGTCTGGCCATATCTGAATATTCCATATGGTCAGAGGTGATATTTTTAGGGAGCTTTTCTTGAAGATCCAAATGCTGACAACTTGTTTCTGCACATGAGGAAGTAGAAGTGCTACTTTTCAGTTTGGCTTTTCTGGGATATGGCCAGTGGGTACTTATTGACAGTCACCATCAGATAGACAGAAGGTCTTCCTTTGACTGATGAAGAAGAAGGATAAAATTCAGAATACTCATCCCTGTCACTTCCTTTTGAGCCATTCCTATGTTCATTCATGCTAATTCTGATTCTTAGTGGGCCACTGATGATAAGCTATTCTGGTTCAATTGCTAAATATTTGATTTGTTTCTAAACAATATTCTAATAGACACCAAGAGGTTTTTATTTCATCTTTGAAGATTTGTTTGTACAGCAATTGGCAGACTTACCCTGCAAAGAGTTTTGGCTGCTTGCCCTTCCAAGAGCAGCTGAATCCTGCCTTAACACAATGTCAGCAGCTCACTGCGGAGCATGTGCACCTCCTGCTTGTAACACCATTGACTTTTTATTTCAATCTTTTCCCTAATGTTTACCAATTTAGCTCTCCTTCATAAACCTCTCCTATTAATAATTATTCCTGTACTCCCAAGAAAGATTACTTTCTATAAAACACTTGGTAGAATTTTAAAATGTAATTTTAAATATTATCATTGTTGTGAATATATGCTATTTAAGAGAGAAAAAATAAGGACCTAGGAATATTTAGCTGTCTTATATTACTTTAAAACCATTTCTAGGCTGGGCGCGGTGGCTCAAGCCTGTAATCCCAGCACTTTGGGAGGCCGAGGCGGGTGGATCAGGAAGTCAAGATATCGAGACCATCCTGGTCAACATGGTGAAACCCCGTCTCTACTAAAAATACAAAAAATTAGCTGGGCATAGTGGCACGTGCCTGTAATCCCAGCTTCTCGGGAGGCTGAGGCAGGAGAATTGCCTGAACCCAGGAGGCGGAGGTTGCGGTGAGCCGAGATCGCGCCATTGCACTCCAGCCTGGGTAACAAGAGCGAAACTCCGTCTTAAAAAAAAAAAAAAAAAAAAAAAAAAAAAAAATTTCTAAATTTTGTGACTCTGCATAGAGGCAGTTGTGATGACTAATGAGCCCTGAATTTAGAATCAGGACACCAGGGTTCAAGTCCTGCCTAGCAATATATTTATTTGTAATAAGTCATTTATTTTTCTAGACCTTTATTTCCTCATTTATAAAATCAGAAAAACTTACAAACCTCATAAATTTATTTTCAGAATCAAGGACATAATCTGCAGATAGTGTATTATTAAGTTATTACTATGTGATGCAATTTTCTTAGCTATATTCAATGTATGTGTTTTTATTTTCTCAATATTTTTACTTAATACTTGATATATAATTATTTCTATGTGCCAACACAATTTACAAACATGACATTTCATTGTTATTATTACTTTTATAAGTCACTTTGTTTTAAACTCAGCACGTGCTTGTAACAGCTATGGTCATGATACAATGATAAATCAAAAAGAATAGGATACAAAATATAAAGACTGTGTGAAAACGTGCATTGATAAGCACTAAAAAAAAATGCCAAAAGAATGGTTTTCTCCAAACAATTTTCTACTATTTATATGATTTTCCATATTATAAAAATATTTTCAAATATATCTCAATAAAACTAATAGGTTTTCTTCTGTATAAAATGGCTGAATATAAGCCTGTTAAATTTTGAAAGCTATCTGCTTCAATTTACAATTTATGATGTGTTTTAGAAGGCCACCTAAAGCATGCACACATTTGGTAATTCAATAGAAGCTTCCATAGGCTCTGGCATATCCATAGTGTTCACAGCTGTGGTGAATTATGGAAAAAAGATCATAATAGGATCAGTTAAGCAAAAATATACAAGCAGAGTCTGGAGAAATTTAGGCACGGGCTTTTTTATGTTTATCCCTCCCGTGGAGGACAACATTTTGGTGTGCTCTTTTTTTCTAGCCACATACACATACACAAAATTAGTAACGTGTACATTAGTTCTGCCCATACAAGCCCATCAGATACTCAGCACCCAAGAGTTTTATTGTGGGCTGTTCATAAAAGCATCCTCTGCAGAGGACATACCAAAACTCCAGACTCTCAGAAGGGAAGTAGATATTCAGCATAACCCATGCTATTTGTACAGAGTCTGGGCACAGTGAATGACACTTATCAGTTAGGGAATGGAAAGAAGTCAAGTTCCCAGATGCTAACCAACAGCAAAACTTTCCAAGTAGGCCTTTCTAAAGATAGCAGTCTCTGGCCTGCTATGTTCACTCTTTTCTGCGGATTATATTAAAGATATTCTTTGTGTCAGAATGGGATAGGAGGCCTGTCTTCTGGGGATGGCCTCCCCAATTTGTGTCAATAAAACATATCAGCGTTGAAGAGAATAGTAAATGAACTACTTTTTGTTCATGGCTCTCTGGGAGAAGAACAAACTCCTCCAGATTTCCACATGATTCACTTCATATGGAAGGATGATGACAGCTAAAGAGTGAATCCTGACAAAATTGACAACCTTTTCCATCATCTTGTCCTCAATAAAGTAGCCAGGCTATCTACAGTGCACAGTCAGAAACCCAGATGTTTTATGATCACATTTTCTGAACCAAAATTTCTAACATTTGCTCTGACATTAAAAAGGAAATGGGACAGAATACTAGGTTCCATTTATACAGTCACTGCACAGGCTTGGGTTCTTTCCCAAGTAAGAATCACAGGAGCTACTTCCCAACAATAGACTATTTCTTTGGCACCAAGGATTTGAAACTAAATTTGATTTTTAACTTATCTGAAAATTAAATGCAATAAACATATATTTTTGTGCTGGTCATTATACTACAAATTTAAGATTGTACATGATAGTATCATTTTGTAACTTATTGATTATCAAACATGAAAAGGAAGATGCCAGGATTGTTAAATTATAGATTGTAAATTTGCTATGGAATGATCTAAGTGAACATGATATTTTCATCCTGGCAAAAATCACAGCATAGAAATAATAGCTGTGTCGTATACTAACTGCATATGAAGTTTGAAAAACATATTTTAAGTTTTCAATTGCCAGTTTTACTATTCACAGCTTAAATTGAGGTCTTCAAAGAAATAATAATTATTTTAGGATATAAATCTAATTAGAACTTTTCAAATCTGATTATGTTGACAGCATTGTTTTAGAGGAAAATATCACATGATACTCCATTGACATCAATACTAATATATCTAAACTCATGTATCTTTACCCTAAACTCAAATTACCAGTAAAATTATGACACTGTTTGGAAAAATAAAGCAATTGATGAAAGAAAATTATCACATGTTGTGCCAGAATGATAAAAGTACTAAACTACACTTTTTGTTTTTTACTTTTTACGAAAAAGTAAAGCATTTTTTTTTACAGTTAATCAACCCTCCTTCCAGAATTGTTTTCCAGACTTTATAATCTTAAACAAGTGTTAAGATTTGAAATTTGCGTGGAGATACAGATTTGAAAGGTATTGGCATGAAGATGGTGTTTGGAAACTCTGGGTGTGGGTAAGCTGAGCTAGCGAACTCACATAGAGCAGAATCAGAGAAATGGCAACCTCTAAAGCATAACTGGAGAGAGAGAAGTGAGGAGAGAATATCAGGAAGAAACGAAACAGTAGCATGAGCAGAGCTGATGTGGACATTAGCATACTATTGCATTTTTCAGGCCTGCCAAAATAAATTGGAAGTTATAAAAAATACTCAATATCCCAAATCATCATCTGAATAGTAATGAGACATCAACACTACCTTTTAAATATAATCTAAACTCAGTGACTTTATTGTCAACTAAGAAATTGCTTGTACCCAATTATTTTTATGTGTATTTAGTCATTTACTTGAACAAGGAAACTTGTTTGAAAATGTGAAACTGCAGATTCACCTTAAGAGGATCTTTATAAAACACCTTCCTAGATGGATGTTACAATAAAGATATAAGATAATTTCTATTATTCATGATTATATTAGTTTAAAATGTTGTGCAAAGACTTTTAAAGCAGTTTTTGTTTTAGGATCCAATGAATTATTTTTAGAATTATGAATATTATTTGAAATTTATAATGATTCATAATTGTTCAACTCAATTCAACAAATATTAATTAAGCGCTAAGTGGAATCAAGTATTGTTCTAGATGCTTTAGCTATAACACAATGTTAAAAAAAATGCTGCCCTCCTGAAGTTTATACTCTTGCATGGTTAGAGAGGGAAAAGAGAAAAAAATAAATGAATATACACATTAAACAGTATGTTAAAAGGTGAAAACTGCTATGCATTTTACAAAAGAAGAGAAGGGTAAGGGGAATCAGAATACTATGGGATGTGTTTTGATATGCTGGGAGCAGGTTACCTTGTTATTAAACAAGATGGTAGCTTTGGCTTTATTTGTTAGAAAAATAGTGAATTCTGCAAGGAACTGAGAACAGACAGGAGTAGAAAGAAAGGTTCTGGGTCAGAAAGCTTTGTAATTTTGTTCTAGAAGAATTTGATGAGGCTAGGAGTGGTGGCTCATGCCTGTAATCCCAGCACTTTGGGAGTCCGAGGGGGGCAGATCACTTGAGACCAGGAATTCGAGACCAGCCTGGCCAAGATGGCAAAACCCTGTCCCTACTAAAAATAAATTAGCCAGGTGTAGTGGCATGCGCCCGTAATCCAAGCTACTAGGAAGGCTGAGGCAAGAGAATCGTTTGAACCCAGGAGGCAGAAGTTGCAGTGAGCAGAGATCGTGCCTCTGCACTCCAGCGTGGGCGGCCGAGTGAGACTTGGTCTAAAAACAAATGAATTTTATAGTGGAAGGTGTACCTATCCAACAGTGTAATGTTCTATTTTATTTTATTTTTTCTTGACATTTTGGTACATATTTCTCTTCAGAGAGTATCAATTGATGCTTTCTTGAGCAACTTATGAAAAGGCCAAGTGTTACACCTGTGTGTACATACATACACATGGGCACGTTAACTTTGCCCAAAACATTTGTCCAAAAAATTTAAAAAATTTTAAATATGAGACCTTTAATAGGGAATAATGACACTAACGATATCTTTTATTTTACCATTTTAATAGGTGTGCAGTTATATCTCATTGTAATTAGGGAAGCATATTTCACAGCTATAGGATGAGGTTTGTTTAGAAGCAGGCAAAGTGGTGTTAAAACTGCTATAATCATCTAGATATGAGAAAATGAGAGCATCAGTTAGAAAAGTTAATGGGGATAAAATGGAATTCAAAGAGCAGGGAGATTACTTTTGGGAACTTACATGTGGTAAAAAAAATAAATTTTACAGACAATAATAAAAGGAAGATGATGAACTATAATATTGTTTAGTGATTTTGAAATCCTAGGTAGGAAATTAAGGGACTTGAAACAATGTGAGTTTACTTGTTTGTGGTATAACTTACATTTAATTAAATGCACTAATGTTGATGGATAGCCTACGAGTTTTGACAAATACATAGTCATATAACCTTCACCTAATCAAGACAGAGATCAATTTCATCACCACCCCAGATTTCCTCAGGCACCTTTGTAGTCAAACCCTGTTCCCACTCCCAAGCACAGACAACCAGTGATCTGTTTCCTTTCCAGACAATTTTATTTTTTTCCAGAATATCTAAGAAACAAATTCATACAATATGTAGGCTATGAATTCTGGTTTCTTTCACTTCATGTAACATATCTGAGATTCATCCATGTTCTTGCATGTATTCCTTTTTATTCCCGAGTAGTGTATGGTATAATATGCAATTTGCTAATCTATTTGCCAGTTGAAGGATCTTTTTTTGGTTGTTTCCAGTTTGGGGTTACTGTGGATAAAGCTGCTATAAACCTTCACATACAGGTTTTTGAATGAATGCCATTTTTTGTTTCTCTTTTATAATTACACAGGAGTAGCATAGTTTGTTTATAAAACACATAATTTTAACTTCATAAGGAATGGCTAACCACTTGGCATTTCCATCAATATTGTATGAGAATTCTAATTGCTCCAAATCCTTGCCAGCCCTTGACATTGCCGATATCTTTTATGTTATTTTAGTAGGTGTGTAGTTATATCTTATCGTGGTGTTGTTTTGCATTTTCCTAGTGACTAGGAACATTGAACATATTTCAATGTATTCATCAGACAATGTTTTTGATTATTCTCTTGATTGAAGGTTATGACTCTAAAGAAAAAGGATAAATCAGTTGATGCTATCAAATAAAAGCACTTTTCTAGATCATGGATTAAGATAACAGAATAATAGTTTAACAGCAAGTAATGGAGTAAATCCTTTGGGACTGGTCTAAGATATTTGCTGAAAACTGCTGACAGAACTAAGTGTGCTTTTAAGTAATGTATGAAAGATTGAGGAAAAAAGATCCCAGAAAACAATTAAGAAACAATGGATATGATATAAAAAGAATAACAAAAATAAACACTGACAGTTAGAAGGAAAAGTAGTAAAGATGGTTGGAAACAAATATTTCCATCCATCTATACACCAAAGAACAGAATGGTAATTAGAACAATTAATTTGAATATAAAAACAGATAAATATTAGTATTCTTAGAAGCTGTTGGCGAGGGGCACATGAAATATTTCTAGAGCAATAGGAAGATAAACCTTATTTGACATAAACAATTTTGATGAATGGGGAAGGATAATAGCACTGAAAGTTAAGAATGTATCCATTAATATGGAAGTGAAAACATTTTACAGAGCATTGAAATCAGGATGAAAAATAATGAAAAGTGAAAATGTTGAGTGGGCATATTACCTAGGATCAGAGTTATGTCATAGATTTTATACTGCTTTCATCTGTGTATTATAAAATGGGAGAAGAGGCAAACGGATAGGTTCCCTCACTAATCAGTTGGAAACTCCATTGTGTCCTAGCAGAGATTGGTTATCTGCCCTCTACAATGTTATTGTTTAAATGAAGAAATTAAGATTTTGAGTAGAAGTAAGCAATCAAATATAGAGTAAAATAATAAAAGTCTACAATATATAACATTATATGTGATAGAAATAAAAGTAAGAATACAGTAGAAATCATCAACACAATGTATCCCTTTATTTATTCATCAAATTCCTATTGAGTACGTTCTGAATGAGCACTGAAAAAAGTTGAGTGAATAGAGTTGTAAACTCAGCACAGCCCCTCTTCTCATGAAGCTCATACATTAATCAAGTAATTACAATTAAAAAAATGACCAATGTTAGCAAAGACCGGGTGCTTTGAAAATGTAAGGTGCTCGCCAATTGGTTCCAATTTAATATGAACATTTATGAAATATGAAGTAGGATTAATAGAAAATTGTAACTAGAACACATATTAGGTCCAGAAAGCAAAGACCAGGACACATTGAAACTTATAAATATCAGTTATGCTACTTGCACAGAGGTAGAATGTTGAGTTGGAAGAATTGTCGAGCTAATTGCACTGATCTCCATTAAAAAAAATGAAGAAGAAGGGGTTTAAAGTCTATTAAAGCTCAAGGTAAGGAGAGAAGTTGTGCAGTTTGCTTAAATAAATTTACTTCCAGGTACAGTGACTCACACCTGTAATCCCATACTTTGGGAGGCCAAGGCAGGTGGATCACCTGAGGTTGAGAGTTCAAGACCAGCCTGGCCAACATGGTGAAATTCCATCTCTGCTAAAAATACAAAAATTAGCCTGGTGTGGTGGTGTACACCTGTAGTCCCAGCTACTCGGAAAGCTGAGGCAGGAGAATAGCTTGATCCCAAGAGGTCAAGTGAGCCAAGATTGTGCCACTAGATTCCAGCTTGAGCAACATAGTGAGAATTCCTCTCAAAAATAAAATTAAATAAATAAATAAATGGATTCGTATCTCTAGGATAACACGACAATGATAGCATAGTGTCAAATGTTTGACCTTTGAGAAACTGTGAAGAAGGAAAAAATTGGGTAAGAATGTAGTATTCTATTTCACCTTCTAGTAATTTGTCTATTCATTCTTAAAAATACTACTTTAGCATTTTCTATATGTCAAGCACTATGCTAATAAGTGTTGTATGAAGTTTAAGAAATAAAGAACATGATTCCTGACCTCGTAAAACTTCATACTCTTGTTGGAAGTAAGAAACACACCAGAGCAATTACAGTTCAGTGTGATAAGTTCAAGAAGAGAACTTCAGAGCATTAGGCAGAAATGGAGAGAACTAAAGTCTTTAACTCTACTCATAGGGATGAGGAAAGATGTCAAAAAGAAAATGATACTTTATCGGAGTTTGATTTTTGTTGTTAATTCAAGAACAAGTAGCCTATTAAGCATGAATATGAGCAGGTACTTATAAAGGCACCTAATCATTTTTAAGTATTTTAATAATAAAGGAGAAAAATATATCAGGTGGTGTGCAAGAGTTGATTTTGTTTTGTTTTGTTTTGTTTTTTTGAGATGGAGTCCCACTTTGTAGCCTGTTGCCCAGGATGGAGTGCAGTGGCATGATCCTGGCTCACTGCAACCTCCACCTCCTGGGTTCAAGCAATTCTTTTGCCTCAGCCTCCCGAGTAGCAGGGATTACAGGCTCATGCCACTACACCCAGCTGTTTTTGTATTTTTAGTACAGATAAGGTTTCACCATCTTAGCCAGGCTGATGTCGAACTCCCAACCTCAGGTGATCCACCCACCTCAGCCTCCCAAAGTGCAGGGAAATACAGGCATGAGCCACCGCACCCGGCCAAAAGTTGATTTCTAACTGATTATGTAACAAAGTACAAATAGCTTCAGTTGGAAAATCAGTGCCAGCTAGTCTTTAGTTGTCTGTTCTAATGCTCTGTACTTGACACTAACCCTTTAGGTATTTTTTTTCTAGTTGGTATTTTTATCAATAACTTGGAGGAATGCATGAGACATAAATTTGAAAATGATAACAAAGATAGGGGAGGGATGCTAAAACATCTCATATGGAACCAAACTGAATGGTTTCTATGGACAGAGATGATAACTCATGTGTAATAAGATAAATTTTATTATCAATAATAATTATAAATTCATGATTAACTAATTAAACAAATTTGAGATTTTAGAAAGCTTCAATACATCAGAGCACAGGAGACATGTTATGAGACAGTGCAATACAGATGTAGAAATAGACAATGAACATTTAATGCTTGTGTTATCTTAACAGAAGTGTAAGTTCATTTCAGTAGGGTTAACTAGCAATTTCTACCATAAACTTCTGCTTAGGTTCCATTGGTACAATATGTCCAGTTCTCGGTGCTATGGACATGATTTTGTATACTAAAATGTGATTATTTTGGCAAAGAATTGGAAAGTCCAGACACAGCTAAAATAGCCAAAAAGAAAAAAAAAAGGCACAAAAAGGAACTTGAAACACAAGCAGTCGAAGCAGGTACAGACAAGTGGCTGAGGCATCCTGGGCAGATAATCAGTAGCACCAGGAAAGATGTCCTAGAAGCCAAGCTGTGTGCAGTCTCAAGCAGTTTGGGCTGCTGTAACCGTAGGAAGAGACGCAGACCCTCAATTAAACTGAAGTGGAGCCCTCCTCCTTATGGCTCTAAAAAGAAATTGGAAAAAAAAGGGTGAAATAGCACCCTCTGAAATATGAAATGACTCTAAGAACTAGAGCAAGGCAGGACCCCATTCCTAAAGCAATGGAACATACAGAAAAGAAAAATGAAGTGCTGCTCCTGGACATTAAATAGCAGGCAAATACGTTGATCCTGAAGAGTCAGAGTAGAGCCGATAGCAGTGCAGAGAAATCCATTCTTTTCTACAGTTTCTTAAATTCTCCTCATAGGACAGCTTTGATCCCTGATTCCTGAACAGGGCCAAGGTTACAGGTGGGTGTGATTTTTTTTATATTTGGGAAAATTAAAATTATAGAGCTGATCGAATTGCATAAATAAGTTAGTGTTCCCCACAACTCTACTGCACAATTGACACATTCCTAGTAAAACAGATTAATTGAAACCCCTCCTGTGAGTTGATCACTGTGTTAAATTCAAAGAAAGTAAAATTAAATGAAGCGAATATTTTTATATAAAATATGCACATTACCGCAGGTAATGGAGAGTCATTGATGTTTTTAAAGCAGGAAAATGATGGGCAAAGCTCTGGAAATGTTAACGAGCAGCAAAGAAGGGATTTGATTATCTGTTCACGTGGCTGCAAAATGAGGTTAAAGGAATGTTATCCAGTTGAAATATTTGTTAAAAGATATTACACACATGTAATATTTTTAACATTTTTCTTAATAAGGAAAATAGTTTATAGAATATTGCAAAGACTATTTCAAGACATTCTAATTAATTTCTCATTACATGAGTACAATAATATATTTGCTTTGCAAAAAATTCTAATAATACAGGCATCCAGTTTGGTCACATTTTATGTGAACTTCAATTATACGGATATGAAACAAAATGTATGTAAAAAATTATAAATCTCATTTCATGAGAAAAATATTAAAGCAAATAACTTCCAAATTAGAAATCATCAACAATCACCTGGTTTGAAATGAATGGATGGTAAACTACATCATTACCATGAAGTGGCACCAGAGTAACTGTGGCAAGTTGTGTCAGCACTGAATTCTTCCAACCTTGTCTCTGAAGTTACATAACTATGCATTTGCTTATAACCATATTCATAATTTGAAGCTTTCACAACAAATGAAATTATTCTATATATACTGTGTGAACCGTAACTTTCTGTCTTCAGTAAACCAAATCTGTTGGGGAATCTACCTCATTCTTTAATTGCTGTCTAATATTCCTCGGTGGAATATATTGTAATTTATTTAACAAGTCCTGCATGGGTGATCATTTAATTTTTCACTAATGCAAATGATATCACTTTAAATTGAAGAATTATCTTTGTGTACATGGACAAATATGTCTGGAGTATATATATACTGCCAGTAGAAATGTTTGGCTCAAAGTAAATGAACCTTTTTAACGCTGATAAATATTGTCACATTGTCCTGTTAATAATAGCTAGAGCAGTTTATGCTCCAACCAGCATTATGTGAAAAGGCCCATGTTCCCTCATATTGACATGACTGAATATTTTCTATCTATCTTTTTCCGTGTTGTCACCTGATATTTAAATAGCTATTATAGCTAAATTTATTATTTCTTAATTAGTAATGAGGTTGCAGATACTTTAAAACTTTTAGTGAGCTTTTATGTGTTTTGCTCAATGATTTGCCTGACACATTTTCTGTTTTTTTAGCTTACTTCTGATCTTTACCCAAGTCAAGATCATTTTCTTATTTTTATTTATTTATTTATTTATTTATTTATTTATTTATTTATTTATTTATTTTTTGAGACGGAGTTTTGCTCTCGTTACCCAGGCTGGAGTGCAATGGCGCAATCTCGGCTCACCGCAACCTCCGCCCCCTGGGTTCAGGCAATTCTCCTGCCTCAGCCTCCTGAGTAGCTGGGATTACAGGCACGCGCCACCATGCCCAGCTAATTTTTTTTTTGTAATTTTTAGTAGAGACGGGGTTTCACCATGTTGACCAGGATGGTCTCGATCTCTTGACCTCATGATCCACCCGCCTCGGCCTCCCAAAGTGCTGGGATTACAGGCTTGAGCCACTGCGCCCGGCCTTTTATTTATTTTTTATTTAAAAAATTAGAAATGGGGTTTCACTATGCAGCTCAGGCTGGTCTCAAACACCTGGGCTCAAGCTATCCTCTTGCCCTGACCTCCCAAAGTGCTGGGATTATAGGTGTGAGCCACTGTTCCCAGACTTGTTTTCCATTTTTTGAGGGGAGAATGCTTTGTTTTTCTTCTTTTCAGAGCTTTTCATATGTTATTAAGTCATTAGATTGTTATGTTTTCTAAAAATATTTTCTTTTAATTTGTTGCTTGTCATTAAACTTCGAGAACGGTGGCTTTCATTGCAAGTGAGTTTTAATTTTTAGGTCAAACATGATAATTTTTTTCTCTTATGGTTTCTGGGTTTCGTTTTCTTTTGCTTTGCTTTGTTTTACTTTGAAAAAAAATTTTTTTAAGCTATTAAAGCTATTCTCTTTTTTGTTGTAATACAATTATATGGACTTTTTTTACATTTGGTGTTTTTGTATATGTGGAATTTATGTTTTTATATATATTAAATACCTTAGCACCATGTATTGAATAGACATTTTTCCTCCTTAGTGATTTAAAGCATTACCTTTATCATGTACCAGTTTCAAATATACATGATCTGTATCTAGATAATTCTATTCTGTTATGCAGTTGACAAGAATGTTAATATTTCCCACCAATAATTGTAATGAATCATAGAATTTTGCCCACTTTACTGAAGGAGGTATGGAGATCACAGCTAAGGGATTTGCATGATGTCCTGTGACCACATCGACAAGAATCCTGGGCTGTGGAGCCCATTTTTCTTACTTAAAATTCAGTGTTTTTCCTAATCTGCTGCAAACTACAATTTGAGATCAAGAAAATAGGTCACTTTATTCTCTTCTACCTTGATTCTTTTTCAGTAACAGAGGAGTATTCAAGCTGTAGTAGGCACCCGTGCCAAAATGGGGGCACATGTATAAATGGAAGAACTAGCTTTACTTGTGCCTGCAGACATCCTTTTACTGGTGACAACTGCACTATCAAGCTGGTGGAAGAAAATGCTTTAGCTCCAGGTAAAAAAAAGTATATGCATCTCTGGATTTGCTCGTTGTCATAAGTAGAAACATGTTTTGAAAATATTTATGGATGAATATTTAAGGCTGCTTAATCGGGATCCCCTTGACAATTCCTTTTACTTTTCCGAAACTTACTAAATAATGTACCTGATTTACAAGTGGAAATGTGTTTTTGTTAGGCAAATTCTTATTCACATGCACTTGTTGAAATTTTCAATAGTGCTATATAGAAGCAGTTTATAGAAAATTCTACCCCCTCACAAACAGTTTTTCTCTTGTGCCTCTTAAAAAATCATGGATGTATATATCTGACTGATAGAAACACTTTCTTCTCAAACAAGTAGTTAAGGAGAGACACCTTTGATTTATGTCTGGTATGGTCATTTAAATGAGGCTTCAATACATGCTTGGCAACACGTTTTCTGTGAAGATTAAACTAATGGTGCCATTTTTACTATGTGAGAACTATTAGAACATGCTCAAATGTATTAAGTGAAACAAGATGGCATTTTTACTTATTTAAATTCATGAGTATTGGGTGCTTTGGATTTCAAGAGTGCACCATTTCTGATTTTCATACAGGAATATATGTGCAGCATTTAAAATATGTTAATGACTGCAAAAAATATATTTCAAATCAGTTTTTCCGTAACAATATCCTGCATAATAAAAAGTAATTTTTTTAGTCTGTCTTTAGATCTCAGCCTTTGTAACTACCGTTGGCATTAATTACACAGAAAATTGCCTTTGTCTACTTTGCTACAGTGAATATGACTTTATATGGTTTTTGCTTTTGCCTCTAGAAACTGCTTGACAAGGTGCCGGAAAAACTGTTTCTACATCATGTCAGCTTCAATTCCTGCAAGGGGCTTTAAAACATTGACATAACCATAATAATCATAGAGTGCTTTGAATTCCTTTATCTCTGGGGAGATCAAAGCAACATGCAAATGATCTTTGAGGCACTTGTGTGAGGAAGGTAGCAAATGTTATTTTTATTCTGTCCTGATTATTGGAGAAACTGAGGCACCAAGAGGCAAAACAATTTAGAGTAATTTAGCCAAGAGAAGACACAGGCATCAAGACACATACACCCTTGCTAAGTATGATGGATGGCCTTTTCTCTTCTGTTAAGACTTTTTGTAACTGAGATAAAAATGATGAAGATATAAGGAAAGACAAACTAAGATAAAACATGAAAATAAACTCCTGTCATTTTTTCCTCTAACAGATTTTTCCAAAGGATCTTACCGATATGCACCCATGGTGGCATTTTTTGCATCTCATACATATGGAATGACTACACCTGGTCCTATCCTGTTTAATAACTTGGACGTCAATTATGGAGCTTCATATACCCCAAGAACTGGAAAATTCAGAATTCCATATCTTGGAGTATATGTTTTCAAGTACACCATTGAGTCATTTAGTGCTCATATCTCTGGATTTTTAGTAGTTGATGGAATAGACAAGCTTGCATTTGAGTCTGAAAATATTGACAGTGAAATACACTGTGATAGGGTTTTAACTGGGGATGCCTTATTAGAATTAAATTATGGGCAGGAAGTCTGGCTGCGACTTGCAAAAGGAACAATTCCAGCCAAGTTTCCCCCTGTTACTACATTTAGTGGTTACTTATTATATCGTACATAAGTTAATATGAAAAACAGACTATCACCTTTATAGAGAAACAGCCAGTGTTTTTATTTATTTTTGCTTGCACATCTGCTCTGTTTTGGTTGGTCTACAGGAAATGAAAACCAACTTCTTTTTTAATATGAGTAAACCTGTATGTCTGTTTATTTTATAAAATAATTTGAATACTTTTTGAATGTCTGAATATGAAAAAGTTCTTGATCCTAAGAAAATTTAGTGGCACAGAAAACAAAGTGAATTTGTAAGTGTAATTATTCCTGTTTTTATTTCTTCATTTTAAGTCATTGCAATGTAAAGTAATATTACAAAACGGCAATCACACAATATTATCAATTATAGTTTTTTCCAATAAAATACTTAACTTTTGTTACTTCCTGTATATAAACATATAACATACATTATCTAGATTCACAAATTCAAGTAAATTACTTGAAAAGTGAAAATGGCTTTTGTAGACTTTTATTTTTACTCTTTACTGTTGAGTTGATCAATTTTGCATAATAAGATTTTTTTTTTTTTTTTGAGACAGAGTTTCACTCTTATTGCCCCGGCTGGAGTGCAGTGGCACTGCCATCTCCACCTCCTGGGTTCAAGTGATTCTGCTGCCTCAACCTCCCAAGTAGTTGGGATTACAGGCATACACCACCATGCCTGGCTAATTTTGTATTTTTAGTAGAGATGGGTTTCTCTCCACGTTGGTCAGGCTGGTCTTGAACTCCTGACCTCAGGTGATCTGCCCACCTTGGCCTCCCAAAGTGCTGGGATTACAGGTGTTAGCCACCATGCCCGGCCAAGATTTTCATTCAGAGTCAAAATTAAGAAAGTTGAATTGAAAACTTGATATATGCTTAACTATTGTTCTCTTCCTATAATTCTCTAATTATAACATAGTAATTGACATGTAGTTGGACATGTACACTCAAGTCTAAGAATATATGAATGGATCATTCCCCTCCCCCGCCACAATATCTATATAGGGAGAAAAAGTCTTTTTCTAGTAAGTATTCTTCTATGACAGTACCTGCCCTTCTTCTTCTAAAGGGTAAGTCATAATCTGTGTGCTACAATTTATGGGATGCTGACTATGCCCTGTTTCTTTTGTACATGTTATGTCTCATTCCTCACAATAACCCTTGTAAAGTGGGCATGATTACCATGATTTTTAGAGATGAAGAACCTAGGACACAGAGACCAAGGCCCATGAGCTGATAGGGCTAAGACAGGGTTTGGAATCAGGCCATGTCTTCTCCAGAGCCCACATTCATCCTTTCTCTATATTGCCTCATACAGATAATGCTAAATTTTATTTAACTAATCTTTTATCCATGGGCATTTGTGTTGTCTCCCATTTTTTATTATTACAATATTACTGTAGTGAACATGCTTAAAAGTACATTCCTTAGATATTTGACAAAATGTTTCTGGGAAGAACAGATTTTCATGAGTAATAATAAAAATAATAATTAAAAAAGTTTTGGTATGGCAAGTCTTTTTTATGAATGGATTTATTTAATGATCACAAAAACATAATGAATTACATATTAACCTATGAAATTTGTACTACATATTATTACTCATATACATATATCAGAAGCACATATAAGTCAAGTAATTTTCCCAGTAGTATAGCCAATCATGGAGAATTTCTGGACAAAGGATGAAGACAGTTTTCCATTTTGATAAATACAACCAATCTATAGTCTTATCGATATAAAAAACTGCTCTTATATTCCACACATCCTCATCAAAATTAACAATTTTTGAAATACTTCTAGTCTTGAAGTTGAAAGTAGTAACTTCTATTTATAGCATATACTTGAAAATGGTTCAAATTTGCCAAAACTTGAAAGCATACATCTATACAAAGACTTGTACATAAATGTTCATAGTCATTTTATTTGAATAGCTGAAAAGTGGGAATCACCCACATGTCCAGCAACAGACAAATGGTTAAGCAAAATTGCACATATACGCACAATAGAGTACAGCACCTGTGAATTTCATAATAATTATGCAGAATATTTAAAAATGCAGTCTAACAAACTTGGTTAACTCTGCAAGGAGGAGCTCTAAAGTAAGTATTGTCCATTAGAATGTACTGTGTTGAGTCAAAATAATCAGGCCAAAATCTTTGGCCAAATGACTCAAGCTCCTTGGGAGCTGGGTAGGCTGTGAAGTCTCCTCTCAAACCAGTTTTGGTAACCCAGGTCACACTTGTTCAAGAGCTCCTAAAAATAAGACTTGCGGTTTGGCTGGAGTTATCCCAGTGCTCAGGTACTGAGGGAATGTGTTCTCTTTCCAGGTCCGCAGTTCATACTCTAGCCTCACTCAGTACTAGATTCAGGCTGCCAAAGGAGAGTGTGATCTAAGAGCTGAAACAGACAGCTGGATGCATTAGTCCATCCTTGCATTGCTATAAAGAACTACCTGAGACTGGGAAATTTATGAAGAGAAGAGGTTTAATTGACTCACATTTCCACATGCTGTACAGAAAGCATGGCTGGGGAGGCCTCAGGAAACTTATAATCATGGCCGACGGTGAAGGGGAAGTAGGCATGTTTATATGGCTGGAGAAGGAGGAAAGGGGGACAGTGGGAGGTGCCACATACTTTTAAACAACCAGATCTCACAAGAATTCACTCACCATCAGGAGAGTAGAAAGGGGGAAGTCTACCCCCATGGTCAATCACCTTCCACCAGGCCCCTCCTTCAACAATAGGGATTATAATTTGATATGATATTTGGGTTGGGACACAAATTCAAACCGCATCACTGAATGACTGACAATTTTTATCCTGTTATGTGTAAACATGCCATTTTCAAAAACATTTTAAAAAGTTCTTATATCTTCAGTCCTTGCCTAAAAATGTCCTATAATCTAAATTTTTAAAATTTTATTTATTCAAGTTCTCACAGATTAAAATATAGTTTTTTCTTTCCAAATAAACTTTTCACCATAGATTTAGGTGATTTCATTATATTGTTTTTCTTTACTATTATCGGAACAAAAGGAAGTAAATCATTTGACAATGTTCATCATTGCAATGTCCAACATAATTTGATTTTTAATTAGATAATAACATTTAGCATTAAATAATACTTTGGTGCTTGGAAATATAATTGTTAATATTATTCTTTTTTCTTAAATGAATTTGGAGAATATACAATTAAGTAACAAATTGCCACGAATAGCCAAGAGACATTATAGCAACTTTTAAGTTGCTATAAACTTGCTTGGCTATATTTTTGAAGCCACTCAATATAAATCAGAGAGAATTTAGTATTGTCTTTTTAATTGATATCTTCAAACTTATACATGTAGAAAAAGTATAGCACTGGAACTTTTCTTGATTTCGTCTATGGAGATAGACAAGTGCCTTGAATATTATTTTGCAGATTCAATTTCAGAGCCTCTCTCTCTCACAATATCTTCCTGTCCCACCGCTCCTAAAGTACAGTAAGTCACTAATGAAAATCGCAAATCCATTCATTTATTAATATTTAATAAGTACCTAATTATATACCTAATTGTAGGTACATAATATAGGAGGCATGATAAGTAAATTACACATAGCAAATAACAAAAAATGAACAAAGTATATATAATTTATATATATACTTACTTATATGTATAAGTAAATATATATAATTATATATATTTATTTATATATATTATATATAACATATATATAAGTAAATATGTAATACATATAATATAATTATATATTATATATAACATATATATATAAGTAAATATATATAATATATATGTTATATATTATATTATACATGTAAATATATATTATGTATAATTTATTATATATATTTAATATATATAAGTAAAGTATATGTATAAATTATATTTATATAAATATATAAAGTATGAAAAAATGTTGCATTTGAAATACATAATCCAGGATCATGATGTCATTTACTACCACCAGATTCATAGATGACTCTGTAAGAATGAGAAATTTATATATTTAATAGCCGCCTGCTTCTTTTTTTTTTTCACTGCTGATCAATCTTCTACTACCTCCTTTTGGACCATTCCAGGAATAGAGAGACTTCATATTCAAAGCCATGAGTGCCTACAATTGTTTTTTTATTTTATTTTTGAGACGGAGACTCATTTTGTTACCCAGGCTGGAGTTCGGTGGTTTAATCTTGGCTCACTGCAACCTCTGCTTCGTGGGTCAGAGCAATTCTCCCGCCTCAGACTCCTGAGTAACTGGGATTACATATGAGCGCCACCATGCTAGGCTAATTTTTTTATTTTTAGTAGAAACCGCATTTTACCATGTTGGCCAGGCTGGTCTTGAGCTCCTAACCTCAGGTGATCCACCCACTTCAGCCTCCCAGAGTGCTGGCATTATAGGCTTGAGCCACTGCTCCCAGCCTACAATTATTCTTTCTTACTCTTTTCACCAGTCAAACTCTCAATTTGGAAGAATAAACTAATATTGGTTAGTTATTAAGAAATGATTAAAATAAGCCATTCTGATTTTCAGTTGGCTTGTTTTTTAGTGCACATAGAGATAATTTTTTGGTGGTTGGTCATGTTTCAAAATATAAATTTACTAATTCATGTTGGAAAGCTCGTAAGTCATATTAGTATTTGTCTTCCTCAAAGGTTATTTTCAATGTAGCAAAATTTTTCTCATTATTCAAAATTTTGTCTATCATTCATCATTGCAAGGCACCTGTGGGATACATTAAAGCAAAAATATAGGCCTGCCCTTCCTACAGTGTACAATTTAGTTGGGTTTCTCTCCTATGTGGAAGGCAGGGAGGTTTGCTTATTTCCTGTCCCCGTGATTTCAAACCGAGGGTTTTGTCAACAGGCTGGGGAGTGTTATTAAGAAGCTTCCCTTGAGTGCTTTTACCACAGCTCAGTGAGAATTCTCAATGAGCTATACTGCATTTGTGTTCAGAGAAAACAACAGTAAAGTAGTATTTATTTCTCTGGGCTGACATCCTAATTATACAATCTAAAACTCTGGAAAAAGTCCAAATTTTGGAGTTTTTATTATATTATGAATTGCTTCATAAACTTTTAAAGCCAAGGCTTTAGTCAAAACACTTTCAGATTCCAACTATTTAAGTTAGCTTGGGTTGACACGACAAAATTCCATAGTCTGGGTGGCTTAAACAACAGATATTATCTCACAGTTCTTAAGGTTGACAAGTTCAAGATCAAGGTGCCAGCAGATTTGGTGTCTCTAGTGAGGTCCCTTTTCCTCGCTTATACAGGGCAAAAGGCTGCCTTCTCACTGTGTCTTCACATGTGGAGAAAGAGGGGACGAAAGAGCGAGAGTGGGAGAGGGAGAGGAAGAAGGAGCATGAGAAAGTGGAGAGCACTTGAGTCTTCTGGTCTGTCTCTTCCTTCTTTTAAAGACACTAATCCCGTCACAGAGCCCACCTCATGACCTCATCTAAACCTAATTAACTCCCAAAACCCCGCCTCCAAATACCAGCACATTATATATTAGAGCTTCAACATAAAAATTTGAAGGAAGGAGGGAACACAAACATGGTGTGCAGTACCAAGTGTTGAATGTAGTAATATTTAGAAAGGTGTTTTAAAATGTTCTTTGGATGCTTTTAAAATATCAGTTTATAGTAGATCCTAGTTGTAATATAATTTTCTATCAAACATTTATATCAAGCCCATTGAAGATAACAGTTGATGTTTTTTTCAACGTATTATTTGGATTCAATATTTATTTGGATTTTTTTTTTGATTTATACTAATAATCATATATATCTACTAAAGTTAATAGTGAAAATAGTACATGATGCAACCCGTGAAATGGGTGTTCTTATAAATACACCTGTACTCTCCTAATTTCAAGCCACTGATAAAGAAATTGACTTATTGAATTCCTCTTACCAGAATACAGGCGATTGTGGATAGTTTCCATTATTTTTATAATTTACTTCCCCTCATTTATGTTTGCTGCCACTATCATCTTTAAAATGTGTAATTATGCATAATATATATAAAGAGAACCACATGTATTTTTTATCGATATGAAATTTGTGGATTAAGGATGACAGTAATTTACCAAACAGTATATGTAGGAAAAATACATTTATTTGTGCTTCCAAAGCCTTTCTAAAGGCAATTTAAGGTAATTTGCATTGAGAAAAATATTAAACTTATACAAAGAGATTTAGTTGCTATTTATATATCAAATATATCTCAAAAACATGGTCGTTCCTTATCCTAACTTCTTAGGTATATTCATATGCATTAATTTTTATGATTTGTCATAAAGTAACCTTGTTATTAACAAAAAATAAACCTACAAAGATTCCTCCCACAGTCTCAAACCCTTTTTCAGTTCTCTACCCTTTTGCTGACCTCACCATCGTAGCTTTTCTATTTTATTGAGTATATTTAGATGTCTTTATTCCAGCTGAAGAGGAAGCTAAATAGTGTAGAACTTGTTCTGCAGATGAAACTCAAAGACCCTCCAGAGATTGCATGTCTTTTTAATGTGACTTTTGCTGCCCTTTCTGAATCTTGTAATTAAATCCCTTGAACTCTGATTCTATTTTATATATTAATGCTATTTCCTTTAAATGGTCAGCAGACTGACAGATCATCAGTGAGTTTTACTCTATCACAGAGCTCTGTGTTAACAGCAAGCTAGGTAACCTACCCCATGCAATGAAGAGAAGAATAAACAAAGGTAGAGGGAAGAATAAACAAACTGCATTTCTGTATAATTGTGGCTTCTTTCTTCCTATGTGGTACACTCAAAGGAGAACATCTGTTTGAGAAAAAGAAATCACTGTTATTATCAACAACACAGCGCCATACTCTAAAGGCATTCTTGGGTACCACAAAACAACCTTTAAATTTAAGAAATACGTTGTAGGTATCATTGGAACAATACTGGTATCTGCAAACTGATTCTATAATCTATTCTGAATAAGTATACTAAAATGTCCTCAGAGCATTTAAAAAATTTCATGAGGCCACATACCAATTGCTCATCAATAAAGTTCTTGGCACTGCAGCTGGTAGAAAAAACATTGAGTTCGGTAGATTGTCAGAGCATGCTGGAAATATAGAAAGAATTAAATGTCTTAAATTCATTTTAAAAAATCTTAGAAAGTTATAAAACTTAGGAACTTTTCTAGTAAAATTTATTTTACACACATTAATGGAGATATATATGAATTTTTAAATATCAATCCCAAAACTACTTCTAATTTTTTTTAATCTGAAGAGGTAAAATATGACATCTATATTTGATTAATGTTGTCATCTTCACTGAATTAAGTCTACAATGAAGACATCAAAGTTTCTTATGATATCTTCATTCTAGGTCTTAACAAACAGCTACTACATGCCTTAGCTATATCCTAACACACTGATGCAGTTTTGATCACAAGATATGACTTCTTCACACTTTAAACTAAAATCCTAAGCACCTCCACAAATTGAACAGATACAGGTTGGCCAAGGGGACCCCAGAGAACCATCCTGGCCATGACAGGATGGAAAGCCAGACGTGCCTTGTTATACAGAAACATGACATTTTCCATGACTTTTTGTGGGCTTTATGACAGAAGTACCTCGATTATTCAGCCCAGTCCCTCACAGGAGGGTGAGCACGCAGGTGAACGAATGCAGGAGCTGGGGCAAGTGCTTCTGGGCACAAGCAGGAGCAAAACTCCACGCAGGCCCTGTGGCAGCATCTCAGGGGGAGTACCCACAATGCCTGAAGCTTCAGAGGGGTGTCTTACAGTGCACTCTTTTAGCTTTGCAATCTGTGGATGATTTAAGTGTTAAACAGCTCGTTGTACCCTCTGCCTTTATACCTGAGGCAGTTGTTCTCTGCCAGTGAGAGCAGAGGGTCAGTGTGACAGCCTTTAGCATCCATATCTGTGACACTCAAGCTCTTTTTCAGTGCCCAGGAAAAATCAGTTTGCACAGATGAATTAAAGGGTGGTGAAAGAGAAGAATTGTATTGCTAATGGAAGTGGCTCTCAGTGGAAAGGCAAGCTGGAAAGGCGATGCAGAGGGAAGATATTCTTCCCCTGAAGTCCAGTCATCTCCACCCAGACTTTTCTCTAAGTCCTGCCATCAAGCTGTCCCTCTGAAATCAAACTGTTTCTCTCCGATGTTTAGCCACTTCTTTTCTCCCTTTCTCTGCTCTCTGCCAGTGGATCCTGGGGTTTTTATGGGTACAGGCTGGGGGTCAGGGCAGGCCAGGGATGGTTTTGGAAAAGGCAACATTGGAGTGGGAAAACGGGGATGTAAAATTCTCACTTTGGGCCAAGGTTCCAGGCTAGAGGGTGGGACCCATGGCAGGAATCCTGCCCTTTTCTGCCTAGAATTTATCTGCCTCCTGTCCCTATTAATACCTCCTCTTTTTTGTGGTCTAGACAAAACAACTGACCAGCATTAATGTTAAAATAGAGATCACAAGTCTGACAGAGAACAGACTCTTTGTGACAATAAAATACCAAATTATAAACAGCAACTAGGACCATGCCAGGCAAGGGTTAAGTCATGTACCCCTATACTTAAAAGAATGAACTGTGTTTTAACTGCCACAAGGGTTTTTCTTTGGTTGTTGTTGTTTGTTTGGTTTTTTTTTTTCTAGCAACTAAACAAACAATGGGCTTGAGATAAGCAAAATTAAAACAATTTGCAACTCCGCCATATGCTGACCAACTGACCTTCGGCCGCTGCTCCACAAGCTATAACTACAGCTTTGATTGGACAAGAGACTGATTTCAGTAAGTGTCCTGGTAAGACCATTGACCATTGACTGGTTATGGCTGAGTGCCTCTGTATCTCTCCTTCATCTTTTGATGTATTGTAACACATTTAAATGTTAAGTTGCACCCCAAGGTAAACAGGGTCATATATTACATGCATGTTTGTTTAATACTTATGTGTCAAGATGACCTTTTTGAATATTCATAGCTTCTCCTATAACCTGTTGAATATGTATGTTTGTCCTTTGCACACCTATTCAACTTAAAACCTTGTCTTACCCCTTCTGCCCCCAAAGTGCCAGCAGATGACTTCAGCTGGAGTCATACTTCCCAGCCTGCCAGATGGCCACGTCGCAAGGCTGTAACCTTTTACAAGAAATAAAGTCTCCCTTTCTAAATTTATAGATCTTGTGATTGTTTTAGATTAACAACACCAGTGGAGAAATTGACTTGGCAAATGACCCTGTAAGAAAACTATTTTCAATAGGACCACATGGTTCCAGCCTCAGTGGGAATGATCACATTCAACAATGAATAATAATGCAGAATTGATTTTGCTGTTTTCTTTTTAAAGTGGAAGTTACCCAGAGTAACTAATCTTCCTTGTATCACTACACTTTTAAAGGCATAATATTATTTTTTTCTACAGTTGTAAAATCTAAAGCAACACAAACTTCAGGAACAAACCTGGATTTTTTTTCTCCTATTGTTTTTCATCTTCTCGTGGCTACCTGGCAGAAGGTAATAACAAAGGCAAGAGAAAGAACAAGAATTAGAGGTAGGAGGCAAAAGAACAGAACAGAAATAAGGAGGAGGAAGAGGAAGGAAAGTGGAAAAAAGAGGAAGAGAAGGATGACAAGAGAAAGGAGGAGGTGAATGAGAAGGAGAAAAAACTACAGTTGCCAGGCGCTGTGGCTCACACCTGTAATCCCAGCTCTTAGGGAGGCAGGGGCGGGAGGATAGCTTTAGCCTGGGAGTTCAAGACCTGCCTGGGCAGCATAGCGAGACCCCGTTCTCTTAAAAAAAAAAAACACTACAGTTGATGCCCTCTGCATCAAAAATCTGCATGAAAATTTTGACTCCCCAAAAACTTAACTATGATAGGATACTGTTGACCAAAGCCTTATCAATAACATAAACAGTTGATTAGACCTTTTTAAATATGTTTTATTATATACCATATTTTTACAATAAAGTAAGCTAGAGAAAAGATTATTAAGAAATTCATAAGGAAGATATGTCTTATTCATTAAGTGAAAGTGGATCATCACAAAGGTCTTCATTCTCCTCTTTACATCCAGTAAGCTGAGGAGGAAAAGGAAGAGGAAGGGTTGGTCATGCTCTCTCCAGGCTGGGGGTGACAGAGGCTTAAGAAAACCTGTGTATAGGCCAGGTACAGTCACTTATGCATGAAACATCAGCAGTTTAGAAGGTGGAGGGGGCTGGATTGCTTGAGTTTGAGATCAGCCTGGTCAACATGGTGAAACCCTGTCTCTATTTTAATTTTTTAAAGTTTTAAAAAGAAAATCTGTGTATAATTGGACCCACACAATACAAACCTATGTTGTTCAAGGGTCAACCATATATCCAAACTGGTAAACTGGTCCATGTTAAGAGATAAAGGGTGGACAGACACAGGGTGACATAGTGTAGCAGAGTGAAAGCCACAGAGATGTAAGATACTGGTACCATTTTATCAACCTCTCTCTAGCCTAGATGATGTAAAAAACTAGCAGAGGAAATCTATAATAAGAAACCATTTCTGTCTCTACTCACTCCAGTTGCCATTTTGAAAACTTGCAAATTCATCTTGAACACATTTTGAGACATACTTCTGAACACATTTTAAGTCCATCCTTTAGACTTCGTGAAATTGCCATTATGTAACAGATGCTGGCAAGGTTACAGAGAAAAAAGAACACTTTTACACTGTTGATGTGAGTGTAAATTAGTTCAACTATTGTGGAAGACAGTGTGGTGACTCCTCAAAGACCTAGAGGCAGAAATACCATGTGACTCAGCAAGCCCATTACTGGATATAAGCCCAAATGAATGTAAATAATTCTACTATAAAGACACATGCAAATGTATGTTCATTGCAGCACTATTATTCTCAATAGCAATAACATGTAATCAACCCCAATGACCATCAATGATAGACTGGATAAAGAAAATGTGGTACATATACATAATGTAATACTATGCAACCATAAAAAGGAACAAGAGTATGTCCTTTACAGGGACATGGATGGAGTTGGAAGCCATTATCCTCAGCAAACTGACAGGAGAACAGAAAACCAAACATTGCATGTTCTTACTTACAAGTGGGACTTAACAACGAAACACATGGACGCATAGAGGGGAATAACAAACACTGCAGCCTGTTATTAGAGGTGGGAGAGGTGGACAGGAGAGCATCAGGAAGAATAACTAATGGATGTTGGGCTTAATATTTTGGTGATGAGATGATCTGTGCAGCAAACCACCATGGCACACGTTTACCTATGTAACACACCTGCACATCGTGTACATATACCCCTGAACTTAAAATAAAAGTTGAAGAAAAATAAATAAATTATCATTCTGTGAGTAACTTAATACTGTAACCACCCAAGGGGTTCACTTTGCCTGCTGCCTAGACAGAGCCAATTCATCAAGACAGGGGAATTGCAATAGAGAAAAAGTAACTCACACAAAGCCAGCTATGAGGGAGACTAGAGTTTTATTTTTACTCAAATCAGACTCCCTGAGCATTCAGGAAAAAGAGTTTTTAAAGATACCTTTGTGGGTTGGTGGGGAGCCAGTGAGCTTAGAGTGCTGATTGGTCAGGGCTGAAATCATAGGGAGTCAAAGCTGTCCTCTTGTGCTGAGTCCATTCCTGGGTGGCTGCCACAAGATCAGACAAACCAGTTTGTTGATCTGAGTGGTGCTAGCTGAGCCATCAAGTGCAGGTTTGCAAAAATATCACAATCACTGAACTTAGGAGCAGCTTAGGGAGAGTCAGAATCATATAGCCTCCAGCTGCATGACTCCTAAGCTATAATTTCTAATCCTGTGGCTAATGTTAGTCTAGTCCCCAGGCAAGAAGGAAGTCTGCTTTGGGAAAGGCAACTACAAGCTAAGTTTCTTCTAAAGTTAGTTAAGCCTATGGCCAGGAATGAACAAGGACAGCTTAGAGGTTACAGGCAGGATGGAGTCAGTTAAGTTAGATCTCTTTCACTGTCTCAGTCCAATTTTGCAAAGGTGGTTTCGATACTAGCTTCACAAACTAGGAAGGAAAAGGATAAGGATTGTGCCTTCATTTAAAAAATTATTTGTGATTACGTGTTCTCATTTATTTCCCTCTTAATTCTTGAAACCTGGTAATTTGCCTAACGAAAAAAAAAACTTACCATTTCCATAAATTTTCTTTTAGTGGTATCCTAAGATTATTTCCTGGTACAATGTGATTATTAGTGCATTTGTTCAGCATACTCCTTGAAGTTGTATGAGGCAGCTCTGCCCTTTAAAACAAAAGACATAAATGGGTAAAGCGGCTACATTTTTAATAAATGGATCTTAAGCTCTCATAATGGAATTGCTAAATTTCAACACTGGCATTGCTACTGACTTAAAGTAGAAAGTTAGCAAATGCATTTAAACTTTTCTGTTTTCTGAGTTCTAAAAGTAGGGGAAATGGCCTATGAATTTTTAAAAAATTCTTAGAATAGTGGCTTTAAAATGAATCTTCACTGAATTCAGTTGACCCTTAGTAAAAAATATGTTCTCACAAATATTCATCAGAAAATACTTTGTAATACTACGTACTCCTCTCTCTCCCAAAATACTCTTAAAGATAAAACAAATTTCCACTTAAAATAAAACTTTCTTGATTTCAGCCTGCATTTATTTTGGGAAAGGTAAGAATCTCATAAACAAATAACAGCAGAGGTGGAGTCTGGGAGAGGAGTTTCTTTATAAATCTCAGAACAGATATCAAAGGGACATTCTTCTGATTTTTTCTTTCTAAAATATTTTATAATCATCCATGATAATTTTTTAGAATGAATGGAAAGATATTCTAGAAGTTACTCTATTTTGTTCTCCAACCCTCTGAGTTGAAAAGGCAAAGAAATAAGCACATTATTTTATTTTATTTTTTTTTTTTTGCCTACTTTAAATCTTACTTTGACCGCTACATTTACCAGCCTATGTTCTGGGCAACTCCCCACATTTCCTTGGGAGCCTCTCAAACTGCTATCATTTACCCAGCAACAAGGACAGTTCCAGGCCTAGACAAATGGCATTTGTAGTACCTGAAAACCAGCCAAGACCTAATGACCTCTCCCCAAGTCCCATTGGCAGAAACATTCATTCATTTTTCCCCATGTCCACTCTTTTTCTATGAAAACAAGCCCTAAGGCAGGAGATCACCTTCTCATTACCCAACAGCTTGATTCTCTACATGATCCTCTGAATGTCAGCAGGTGAATGTCTGGCTTTGCAAGTAAAAGGAAAAGCCTTGTTTTTTCACTCACAGGATCCTGTTTCTCCTTTTGCTTTTCCCTGCTTTTTCTTTCCCCTTCTCTTCCCTCCTCCTCCACCTCTTCCTCTTCTTTCTCCTTTTCCTCTCCTTCTCCTCCACATTTTCCTCTTCCTCCTTTTCTTCCTATTCTTTATGCCAGTTTTTTCCATACTTATTATTGTATTTCTCTTCTTTCACTTTCAGTCTCACTTTGCTCTCCTCCTTATTCTTTTTTCTCCTTCTTACTCTCTGATACACATTTTCATAAACCATAATTTAAAGAATGTTGTTCTGTTTTTCCATTTTATTATATTTTTACCTCCTATGTTATAAGATCCTAAACTAATACAAAACACACTCTAGGAAGTACTATATTATTAATGAAATTAACTTCCAGTGAATATAGTACCTAAGCAGGCCTAAATTGTATTTCCTTCATGACAGTATTACTGCTATTATGTTGTTCCATGGGATTTTACAGCTATCTAAATTAATTACACTACCATCTGGGTAGTATATTCCAAAGAAAAAAATTAACATCATTATTTACAAATTGCATCCAGTTTGAGCATAGATATTTTGCCTATTTGGGCAAAATGTTTTCCATCATGTGCAAAGAAACATGGTATGATCCAAAAATTAAAAATAAAAAGACTACATCTATAGAAAGAGATAGCTATCTTTTATATTGTGTAATATGAAATAATACACAACTAAATAAAATTATAATCAGGATAAAGAGATGCATGGTTTAACTACACACAAAATACTGAGTCAATTTTTTTTCTAAATATCCGAAGCCTTTTGAGTGTACGGAGCTCACATTATTGAAAAGCAGTAGTACATTTCAATTTATGAAGATTAAGCGTGATGAATGCTAGATTGTCTCAGATGAAATCACATGTGCTGGCAGAACATCTGTTACAGCCTCCCGTCTTGTTATTTTATTGCAAATTTACAACCTATTGCAATTAAAATAACATGATTAAAATTACAGACATTTTGAATAAAGGATAATTTATAGACCTCTCTAAATAATCAAACCTATTTTCCAAATGACCAAAATGTTAAAAAGAAAAGATTTTTCAGCTCCTATATATTGCTTTTCACTTAAAAAAAAAAAAAACCTGCCATTTAATATCTACATTCAGGCACAGCTACTATAGAAAAAAAAAAAATTTAATCCCATAATCAGAAACCTGCAGCACTCACTTACTAGTTACATTTATTAGAGCTATTTCACAAGGACTTAATATTGGGTTTTTTTGTTCATGATATCTATAAGGTCCATCGCAAGGGTCAACATTCAGTAGATAATTTATTTGATATGTGTTTACTGAATGCTTGACTTGAAGAATAAATGTGTGAGTGAAGTATTCACAAGGACATATGTTTAAGGTATGCACAAATATGTTAGCTGAGAAAGCATCTAAAATTACTTCAAACAGAAATATGCTATAAAGAATTGCACAATTTATATATAAAGGCATGTGGAAATAGTAAGGGTAAAATATAATTTTTATAGAAATAATCTCTCATATAAATGCAGTTCCCTGTGATCTTCTGTCTGAAACAATTAAGCAAAGTCTATAATACCAAATCAACTCCAAAGAGAAGGTGATAAGAATCATCCGTAAACCATAGTTTGATTATTTCATGTCTTTAAAAGTTCTGATTCCACTATTTATTTACCTTAAATCATTTTTTTTTTTTTTACTGACAATAATCACAGATTTAGGCAAAAAGATAATCAGGCTTTCCTTTGTTAACAAGGCCAAAAATCACTTGTCAGTTGGTCAAACCTAAAGATCATACCTATTTGATACAAGAGGCCAGTTACTAAGGGTGGGGAATCACATGGACACAGATTTGATTGAGTTCAAACTACGTTCATCAACCTCTGCACCTGAACCTCAACTTGTTTGTGCCTCATTTTCTTCATCTGTAACATGGACATAAAATTATTCCTACTTATTAAGATTCTTATGTAGATGAAATGTGACAATGCAGGCAAAACATTAAACATAATGACTAGTGAGGGACTGTGTTAAGGAACAAAAAAACTTCTCTTCCTGAGTCCACAAGGGGCAGGAATTTCCCAGTGCCATGCTTGGATCCATCTGGGAACAGTAAAGTTATTTGTCTGACTTTCCTGCTCAGGCTAGTTGGAAAATCCAGGTGTGCTCCTTTGTTTAAAAAGCCCACAGAAAGCTCCAGGAGGAGTGGGCTCTGTAGCCCATTCAGTATCAAAGTCAACGATCAATCACTCCAGCAGAAGTGTGAAAGAACTCTTCTCACTAGAGGAGAACATGAACGGGGTGGGAATAACTTTAGGGTTAAAATTCAGATGCTCCTTACCTATAGGAATTCCTTCTTTGGATCCCCTCCCATGGCAGTGTGGGAGCTCTCTCTCTCTCTCTCTCTCTCTCTCTCTCTCTCTCTCTCTCTCTCTCTCTCTCTCTCTCTCTCTCTCTCTCTCTCTCTCCCCCTGATAAATCGCTTCTCTGCTAAAGTCTGTGGGTCCACGACATTTATTCTAACACAAAGCTCACTGCACCTCCCAGGCCTCTTCCCCATTCCTCGGGTAAGAGAGTTCAAGGACCTGGGCACATTGGATTGGGAAACTGGGTCTTCAGCATGCACCCCCGCCCCCTCCCTCCCCCACCTTATACTAGTACTTAGCAAATACCCCCAAAATGATTGGCTAGCACTGTGACTATTCTATTAAAAATATTGTGAGGGATAAAGAAGAATGCACAGTAAAGGAGAGGAGACAATTAGCTCTAAGTAATTGCTTATTGTTGGATTCAAGTTTTAGCAAAGATGAACAGAATGGTAGAGTAAGACAACTTTTGGAAATGGACAAATCAAGAAATATCATGTACCAGCATAAACTCACACAGGCATCATCTGACAGATTAAAAAACTAAAAGGAAAAAAATAGATACAAAAGCCTTCACATTTGTATACACAATTGCATACTTCTGAAATGAAATATATCCTTAGCCTAGGGTAATATATCAGTGTTTCAGCAAAAGGCTGGCATAGGAAATAAGGGCATATGAACAAGAAAATGCAGCAGGAAATGATTTGCTGGACTTCAGGCAGCTATATTAATTCTTCACTTTTCTTTTTGTTCTGGAGACACAAAACTTGCAGGGGTATAAAAAAGGATTAACTACAAAAGGTTTTACAAAAATAATCATTACCAGAATGAAAAATGATTTCTCCCATAAATAAAATGTTTAATCCATTTTTAGTCAGCTTATTGTCCTCCTAGAATGAGTTTTAATATAGTATTCATAGATTTTTTTAGGTATTATATTAACCATAAATGTCAATATAACAAATCACACAGACCATGTAGGAGTTAGAGCTATTGAATATCACAAGCTGTTCTAATGCACCAAAATTGAATGAAAATTACGGAAACCATTTTATATTGCTAAAAATTATTTGACTCAGTAGTAATAAAATGCTTCACTAAAATTTCTTGATTGATCTCCTTCAAGTAAGAATTTTCAAATATTCAATTAAAAAATATTCTTTCCTCACTCTAGCACACTGGAAAAGACACTAGATCAAAAGCATCACAGAAACAATTAACTACAAGTTTTTTTTAAAGAGGTGAAATGCATAGTGGCTACAAACAAGATCACTTACTTCAAAACTTGGCTTTTTCACTTACCTGCTGTGTGCCCTATGGTTATTTAATCTGAGTGACAATTTCATCTTCTATAAAATAAGAAATAATAAAAATTATACAGGCATAGCTGGGAGATACTGCAGATTTGGTTCTAAACTGCTGCAAAAAGTAAATATTATGATAAAGCAAGTCATACAAAGTTTTTGATATCCCAGTGCCTACAAAAGTTATGTTCACATTATATGGTAGTCTATCATGTGTGCAACAGGACTATGTTGTTAAGGTATGTAAAAAAAATACATGCCTTAGTTTACAAATACTTTATTGCTAAAAAAATGCTGACAAGAAAGTCAGAATTCTTTTATTGGTGAAAAGTCTTGCCTGGATGTTGCTGGCTGCTGACCAGCATGGTGGCTGCTGAAAGTTGGGGTAGCTGAGGCAGTTCCTTACAAAAGAAGACAATGAGGTTTGCTGCATCAACTGACTCTTCCTTTTACAAAAGATTTATCTGTGGTATGTAATGCTGCTTGATAACACTTTGCCAACAGGGGAACTTCTTCAAAATTGGAGTTAGTCTTCTCAAACCCTGCCACTGCTTTCTCAACTCAGTTTATATAATATTCTAAATCTTTTGTTGTCCTTTCAACTATTTTGAGAACATTTTCACCAGTGGATTCCACCTCAAGTAATTCTTCATCCATTCAAGTTTAATTATGAGATTGCAGCAATTCAGTCACATCTTCAGGCAGTAATTCTAATTCCAGTTTTCCTGCTATTTCCACTGCATCTGCAGTTACTTTCTCTCCTGAAGTCTTTGAAGTCTTGAGCCCCTCAAAGTGATTTATGAGGGTTGGAATCAACTTCTTCCAAATTCCTATTGATGTTGGTATTTTGACATCCTAACATGAATCACAAATGTTTTTAATGGCATCTAGAATGATGGAGACTTTCCAGAGATTTTCAATTTGCTTTGCCCAGATCCATGAGGAGAATTACTGTCTATGTCAGCTGTAGCCTTACAAAATGTTTTCTTTAAATAACAAGAGTTGAAAGCCAGAATTACACCTTGATCTATGGGCTGCAGAATGAATGTTGTGTATAAAAACAGCATTAATCCCTTATACTTCTTTATCAGAGTCCTTGGGTGATTAGATGCATTGTCAATGAATAGTATTATTTTGAAAAAGTTAACAGGAGCTTAGAATAGTCATTAAACCATGCTATAAACATATATGTTATTATCCAGTCTTTGTTGTTCCATTTCTAGAGCACAGATAGACTAGATTTAGCATATTCATTTAGGGTCCTAGATTTTTGGCATGCCAAAGGAGCATTGGCTTCAACTGAAAGTCACCAGTAGCATTAGCCCCTAAAAAGAGAGTGAGCTTGTCCTTGGAAACTTTGAAGCCAGGCACTGACTTCTCTTTAGCTATGAAAGCCTTAAATGACATCTTCTTCCAAAAGAAGAAGGCTGTTTCCTCTGCTTTGTAAATCATTTATTGTAGCCTCCTTCATTCAGTGATCTTAGCTAGATCTTCTGGATAACTTGCTGCAGCATCTACATCAGCACTTGCTGCTCCACTTTGCACTTCTGTGTTAGGAAGATGGCATTTATCTAAACCTTATAAAGCCATCTCTGCTAGCTTCAGATTTTTCTTCTGCAGCTACCTTACCTTTATCAGCCTTCATGAAATGGAGAAGAGTTAGGGCCTTTCTTTGGATTAAGCTTTGACTTAAGTGAGCATTGTGGCTGTATTGATCTTTTCATCAGACCACTAAAACTTTGTCCATATCAGCAATGAGTCTGTTTCATTTTCTTAACATTCATATGTTCCCAGAAGTAGCAGTTTAACTTTCTTTATAGATTTTTTTTCTTTGCATTCAAAACTGGGCTAAGTGTTTATCACAAAAGACCTAACTTCTGACTCATAGCAGCTTTTGACATGTCTTCCTCACTAAACTTAATTTCTATCTTTTGATTTAATATGAGAGACATGCAATTCTTCCTTTCACTTGAACAGTTAAAAGGCCATTGTAGGAATATGAACTGGCCTAATTTCAACATTGTCGTGTCTCAGGAAATAGGAAGAACCAAGGAGAGGGAAAGAGATGTGGAATGGCCAGTGAGCGAGACTGTCAGAACACACACATTTATTGATTTTTACCATCTTATATGGGCATGGTTACTGGTAACCCAAAACAACTACAATAGTAACATCAAAAATCACTATCACAGATTACCATTAACAGATATAACAATGGCAAAATTTGAGTTATTGTGAGCATCCCAAAGTCTCTTTGTGACATTTTGATCTATGGGTGCCATTTTTCCAATAGCATGTGTTGGTCCAGTAGCTATTGGATAATGCTATTGGATATAATAGTTATTGGATAATGTTATTGGATAATAATGCTATTGGAATAACATATGCTATTGAAAAAATGGCACCCATAGACTTGCTCAATGTAACGTTCCCACAAACATTCAATTTGTAAAACAAAATGCAATACTTGCAAAGCCTCAATAAAGTGAAGTGCAATAAAATGAGGTGTGCCTGTATCTACCTTATAGATTTGATAAGGTGATTAAATTAATTAACAGACATACAGCATTTAGAATACCACTTGGCACATAATATGTATTCCTAAAGTATTTGCTACTGGTACTCCTGGAATTCTTCACTTAAAGATGATGGAAACAATCTCAAAGTCTAAAAAAATATGATAGGAACTTTTTGGGTGTCAGAACAGTATTGCTCAAAGCTGTATGCTTCCATTTATTATCTTAAAAAGTTTTTTATCTAACGCAAAAAAATATTTCACTTGAAACAAAGATTTGGAGATGCTCAAGTAATCTTTCTGGAAATAAATATAAAGACAACAACAGAAAATATTTTATCAAGAATTTCTTGAGTAAAGCCATGTCAAACAAAAACTTTCAGACACTAAAATTAATTTCCTACCCATAATTTCTATCCATCTATCTCTGTCACCCTTCTGAAGCCTTTTTTCTTACATGATCATGTACCTCGGCTATGGGATAAGTAAACCACAGGTTTCAAACTTAATACACATGAATTCCTGCATACTTGATTTAGTTATGTGTTACTGAAGCAGAAGGTTAGAAATGATCTGATTAGCTACTTTATAAAGTGGTTAGATATACTATAAAGAGAAATTCTGAGAAAAAGTGTGTTGATGAAAGAATAAATATTTTAAAACAACCTCATCACCCACTGAAAATAAATGCAATTAGGTAGGGTGGGGATAGAACTAGGTTGAGACTGACTCAATTGTATTGTTGGATTCATGATTTGTCAAAGCAAAATAAAAGCAAGATAAGAAGTGATAAAGTATTAAGAAAGCACACTCTTTTATCATATACATGCACATGTTCAAATATATAGACACACAGACATCTTGTAAATGAAAAATAAAATTCTAAGCACCTCATTGCCGGAACTGACCCCCTCTTGGCCAAGGAGACCCCAGGGAAACCTTAAAAGCTGATTTCCTGGCTCTGAAGGGATGGGAAGTTTGACACATCTCATTATACCCCTGCACATTTGGGAATTATACACAACAACTGACCAGCATTAATTTTAAAATAGAGATCACAAAATTGACAGAACAGACTCTTCGTGGCAATAAAATACAAAATTATAAACAGCACTTAAGCCCATGCCAGCCAAGGGTTAAGTCGTGCACCCTATACTTAAAGAATAAAGTATGTTTTACCTGCCTGGGGAAGGTCTTGATTCAGGTCTTAAATCCTGTCCTTGAGTAAAGAATCTTATCATGAGATGTTCATATCTGATCGTGAGTTCCTCAAATTGTTGATGTACTAATTAATATGTAACCTACTGACATTGAAAAGGACACTAATTTGTTTCTACATCATAAAGTTTTGCTGATCTCTTTCTGAATCATGAAGTTTTACTCATTGCTTATGCATAAAACATTTGAGCCTGTATGTTGTTACCTATAGCCAATGATTGTAACCTCTGGATTGTACCCTCCAATGAAAAAGGACAACTCCAATGAGGCATCACCCTCCCTTCTTCTAAACTTTCTTACAAAAGCATTTCAACTTGTAACAAACTTTGGAACACACAACCACCCACCTTTGTTGGTGTGTCTTTCTCGATTGACCCTCAAATTTGGCTTTCAATAAAATTGTATAAATTTTTTTCTGCTTCAACAATCTTCATTTTGATCAACAGTCTGAAAATTTGAATTACTGAAAGAAAAAAAACTGGGGAAAATGGTTTTACACTCTGAATTTTCCAACTACAAATGGGTTATTAACTTCCAGTAAAACAGCTCATACATAGGAAAAAATGAATGCTTTAAAATGAGAGCATTAAAAGAAAGAATATATGATATGAAATTATTTTCTAATATTCAGAATTCTACTTATTTGTATATTATTCTATAAATCAAGAAATATTTGGTTTCATTTACAAACTAAAAGTAATTAATATGAATTATAACACATCTATGGATTTAAAATAGTGAAAATATTATTATATAAAAATCCCTGATTTAGAAAACAACCCCAATATAATATTTCTGTTTTCATGATATGTTTGTCTACTTTACTAGGATAAAATATTGGAGAAAACATTCAACTTAACTAACAATATGAAAGAAAGATCAATTTACTTGTTAGATGTAGGAATGCAAATCTCAGGCCACAAATGCAGATATCAAATTCGTTTCCCTTTCTTGTAGCAGTAATCCCCTCCAAACTAAATCCAACTCCTGAACTCATGGGGTTTTTTTTGCAGTGTATACAACACACTGGGAAGTGTAATCCAGTCACTCCTGTGAACCCTCAGTCCCCCATCTTCTTCCTGTTTTTAGAGAGTGGCTCTCCCAAGCAGAAGACTCTCTAGATCTTTAAAAATAAAAAAATGTCTCCAGTTGATTTGATCTGGTCATTTAAATCTCAGTGAATTAAGAGGCAATACCATGAGTGGATGTATATCCAAAAAAAGGTCAACATTTTTGACATCATTCAAAAACACGTATTTGTATATTATGTTGAGCTATTATAGATCTTAAGCCACACAATGAACTGCATAGTTAATTCTGTGGTGGGGAAGCATGAGGAAAAAAATATCAATCCATAACTGCTTTTATATTGAGGAGAATATATACCTGCTTCATAAGTTCTTATATTGCTTTTTTAAATTATTAGGTTAATTTTAGAATTCAAAACCCTTCAAAGAGTGATAAGCTGAAGGAGAATAAGATGGTAACTATCCCACTAAATTTCACAGTCTCTGACCTTCCAGAAACCCTGGATAACATTAGATATTAAAAGGGGACCCAGCATTTCACTTACCTACAGTTTTTTTTTCCCTGACAGGAAACAAATTAATAAATAACCACATTGTGAACTTAGGTAATATGCAGATGATCCAGTTCTGTTAATAGTAGAAATGAAAAGAGAAGAGTATTTTGTGGGGAGTATTGGTCTGGGGCTTATCCTATCCCTGGACACTTTATTGGATGGGGGGTTATTATGTAATGAGAATCCCATGATATTTTGAGGCATATAAATTGTTCTCAATATTGAGCTAAGACTCATTTCTCTATTACTTTCATAAGTTAGTTTACTTCTGTCATGTAGCGTGCTGTAGAAAATGGTTTTCAGGGTCTTGCTGCTGCTTGTCAATACCTCTTTTTGAGTGTCATACCCAGAAGCACATGTTGTACTACAAGGGCCAGTTCAAATGTCATGTGGGAGGATGCTCAGATGCTTATGCCCAACAAGAATTGTCAGGGGTGTCAGGCTCTTGACATTAAGATTGCTGGTGTTCACCCCTCAACACTCCCAGTTTCCCAGGGAGTGTCACCAAGGATGATTTGAGATAGGACTGCAGGCTTCTTTTCCCACCACTGTAGCAACTGATATCTAAAATGAGTCTAGAGTCCTTTCACATTAGTTAAGACAGTCCATAAATTAAAAAAAAAATCACTGAACTTAATGGTAAAACAGCAATTGCAGTGAAATAATTGCTGTTTAATCATATTTATGTGATTTTCAGGGACTGTTTTACCATCTCTATATAAAAATCATATTTGTGTGATTAAACATACAATGTAAAATAATACAAAATATATTGTTATGAAGTAAATTGCGTCCCCCAAACCCCAAATTTGTATGCTGAAGTCCCAACCCCCAGCCCCTCAGAATGTGACTGTATTAAGAGGTAAGGACTTTAAAGAGATAATTAATGTGTCCAGTAGTAGAAACAAAATATTTAAAAAATAAAATGAAGAGATGATTAAGTTAAAATGAGTTATTTAAGGTAGGCCTGAATCCAATGTGACTGGCATCTTTATGATTAGAGTGGTGTTCACAGAAGAAAGACCATGTGAGAACACAGTGAGAAGGCAGCCGACTGCAAGCCCAGGAGAGAGGCCTCAGAAGAAACCAAAGCTGCTGCCATCATGATTTTGGACTTCTTGCCTCCAGAATTGTGAGAAAAGAAGTTCCTGGCTTAAACCACCTAGTCTGTGGCATTTTGTTATGGCAGCCCTAACAAACTGAATTTGATAATTCTTGGCTTTCATAGGAGCTATGTTTTTTCCACAGCCACAGAGATATTTTGATTCACATATTTAGTGATTAGCAGAAAACTTCACTGGAGCTTCAGGTTGAAAACATTTTGGTATTTCTTTGAAATGCTTACAAAAGAAACATCTGAGAATGACATCATATTAAGGCATCTTATATATGTATATAACACACACACACACACACATATATATATATGATTATAAGATTTTTATAACATTATGTCTCTGTCTATATCATCTATATCTTATTTATCTCTAATTAACTGTCTTCAACAGGTTGAATTCCCTTAGGAAAGATGATGTAACTTATTTATGTCAGCATGTAAGTTTTATAAGTATTTGCCTAAATTTGGAAAGCACTGTGAATTAAAAAAAATAATAGATTGCAAAGATAATGATGTAATCTATGAGGAATACCTCATGGACAGCTTATGGGGATGTAATAATACCACCATCTTACCAAAGCAATTTGCCTTCTCTAACAACTACTAGAGTGGCATTTTAAAAAGTGCTGACAGCATACTTACACAATTGCCTCCAATGTAAGAGTCTTAATGAGAAATTTCTAACTGTGTTTTGATCTTTCCATAGCATGATGGCTGCCTCTTTCAGAGAATTGCACCACTCATTTGCTCATGCATGCTGATAACACCATGCTGTCAACTTCTATGTTGGTGGACCTGTCTATTTTATTTGACACGCTTGATCATGAGGCCTTACTTTCTTATCGAGCATATGTAATTTCATTAAATAGGGCTTGTTCTTTACTCAGGCAGTCTATATAGTACATTATTATTAATATTGTCAAGCATTTTCCCATTTGCCATTGAGACCCATGGAATTTAATTTTTGAATTAAGATGGCTCTGGAATTCTTGAATCTAAGTTATATTTTTCCTTCAAAGACCATCATTCTATAACACAGTTTCAGTTGACATTGTTATGTTGATGATATATGAGTTTATTTTGCATCTTTCTAAAAGCAATTTAAAAATTGATGAAGTACCTGAGTGTCATTTGTAAAGTAAAATTGTGTGCATCCATCCATCATCTGAATGGTGCTTCGTAATTCTTGCTTTCAAATGAGTTTTGTTTATTCCACAGGTATAAGGATATTTTGATTCATATATGTAGTGATAGCAGAAAACGTCACTGCATCCTCAGATTGTAAACACTTTTTGGTACTTCTTTCAAATGCTTACAAAACTGACATCTGAGAATAGCATCATATTAAGACATATTATATATGATGGCTATTTAAGAGACTATCAGGTATGCATTATTTTCCCAGTTTTACATAGGAATTTACTGGGAGACTCATAAAGGTTACATTATCTGCTAATCTGAACTAGATGTCAAAAGGAGTATATGAACCACGCCTGATGTCAAACCCACCCTTACATACTATGCTACATTAGCACATAACTCTCATTAAAATAATTGTGCATGAATTCTAATTGGGTTCTGAACCTAAAGATTCATTACTTTAAGGTTGTCATCATTCAGTATTCCAGCTTTTTAAAAAATATTTAAATTCATACAGCTGGCTGATCACGTGATTCAAAACAAGTCTTAATGATAATTTTGCAAGCCCTATCATAACAGAAAAAAGTTGACCTTTTGTTTGATATTAAAATTAATAATTGGTCAGTGTAAAAAGTATTAAGAAAGTGAGAAGTTAACCTCCAGAGGGAAAGAGATAGTCTGAATACGATATGTATATCCAACAAAGGATTTATGTTTACAACATATAAAACACTCTTACAAATCAATAAGAAAATAAAATATAGCTTAAAAGAAAAATAGACATAAGTCTTCTACCAGGGATTTGACAAAAGAGGATATCCAGATAGGCAATGTACATGTAAATGAATGTACAACATTGGGAAATGCAAAATTCAAGCACAGCGAAATATGGGTACATACCACTGAATGGCTGAAAATAAAATGCTTGAAAATAACAAACATTCATAAGGATGCAGAGGAATGGAATTAAGAACTTTCCTGAGTGCAGAAGTTAGATTCAAAGGCCCTCCACAGAACCTCATGCCAGTAATCCTAGCACTTTGGGAGGCTGAGGCAGGTGGATTTATTGAGCTAGGGAGTTCAAGACCAGTCTGAGAAACATGATGAAAGCCTATCTCTACTAAAAATACAAAACTAAATAAAGTTACCTGGGCATGGTGGCACATGCCTGTATTTATGGGGCTGAAGTGGAAGGATCACTTGACCCCAAGAGGTCAAGGCTGCAGTGGGCTGAGATCACACTACTGCACTCCAGCCTGGGTGACAAAGTGAGACCCCGTCTCAACAACAACAACAAAAGAAGTTAGATTCAAACTACAGTATTTGTCGACACTCATCTTTCAGACAAGTTGCGATGGGGCTGAATGCATTAATATCTGGAAAAGATTCTTCAATCAGGATTCACATATGAGAGCTCCAAACTGTAGTAGGCATGTCCCAATTATTTTCAAGATATGCTAATATTATGTCTTTATTCTTCTCTGTGACAGCTTTGAGTGACTGTGGAATAATCAACTTGAATTTGAATGTTTTTATCCTACATCTTATGATATTTATGTAAGACTGATGTGACACTTGGAAAAGTTTGTAATGATGACTGACAACGACAATTTCACCATATGAACATCTACTGTGGTTTGATTGGATCATCTAAGACAGGGTTTAAAATCTTTTTTTCATCTTTGGTTAGGAAGCACTTATGTGTAAAGTGTAAACGAAATTAAAAAGTGTGTACCGATCTTGTTGTAAAAGTGGTTTGGGAAACATGTAAATCCTGTTTGCTTTGCCTGCTTCCTCAACAGGGAAGGCTTGAACCACATACCATTTAATTCTATCTCTCCAGTTACTTGAGGAAAAAAAAGTTTAATTATCTGAAACATCAGTGGTCTGGCATATGGATCTATCCCAGTGTTTTTGAGCACTTTCTTCAAAAGCAAAGTCTCTGGAACCCTCAGGAAAGTCATTCACAAATTCCCTTAAGAAACACTAATTGAACACACTAAACTCTATAATAAAATGTATTAAATTATGAATTTTCACTGTAAATGAGAATTTTTTAGTATAATTGTTAAAAGTAATTTTCAGTTATTAAAATAAAATCATACAACTTAAAATTTCTTTTCTAATTTTTTATTTTCAATCTCTGTGATTGAAAACTCTCTAGCTTGCCCATACAAAACCAGTGGCAGGGAACAAAAAATGTATCATCTTGCTTCTAATTTAATGCCTGGTTTCTGTATCAAGGAGACTGACCTCTGGTTTCATGCCTGCCTGTGATTGGGTATGCACCTGCATAAGTAATTCAATTCTGCTTCATTTTCTCTCATTAAAAATGACAATGAGTCAGGTTAAATAATGTATAAAGACTTGCGATAGGCCAAATAATACTCCCTAATAATATCCCAGTCCTCATCTGTGGAAACAGTGAAAGTCAACTCACATGGCATAAAAGGACTTTGAAGATGTGATTAAGTTAAGGATTCTGGATGAAGAGATTATTCTGTATCATCCAAGTGGGCTTAGGTGGAATCATCAATGTTTTTTTATAAGAGGGATATTTGATTTGAAAGAGACAAAGGCAATGTGCCATGGAGGAATGCAGCCACACAGAATGATGCAACCATAAGCCAAGGAATGCCAGCAGCCACTAGAAGCTGGAAGAGGCAAGGAAGGGATTCTCCCTGGAGCCTCCCAGGGGGTTATGGCCCTGCTGATACCTTGCTTTCAGCCCAGTGATGCTATTACACTTTCAAACTGTGGACTTCCAGAACTGTGAGATAATAAGTTTCTGTTGTTTTAGACCATCAAGTTTGCAGTAATTTGTTACAGCAGCTATAAGAAGTGAGTAGAGGACCCTTCCAGCTTTAAAACTATGGGTGGCAAAACAAATTGAAGATGTAAAAATCAACAAGCATTTGGAATAACTTGCTTTTTACTAACTAAAATTCTGAAGTACAACTGAGCATTAAAAGCTCTGGGCTTCTTGACATCTGTGACTCGGATTGGTTGAGAGATTGGCTCTGATTTTCTTACTTAATATGAATGATTGTCACTTGAAAAAGAAAAGTAGTCATTTGCTACTAGTCTGTAACTCACCTAATCTCTTCCTCTGATCCTCTTCCTTTGACTACTAATTCTTGGTGTTACTCAGAGTTCAACCATGATTCTATTTTTACTCAGTCTAAGTGATCATATCTATTCCCATAGCTTTAAATGCCTTCTGAATTCTGATAGCTCCCTGACTTACATATCTGAACTTCAGATCAACAAATCCAGTTGAGAGATTCATAGGTCCTCTTGAATAACTAATGGCATCTGAAATTTGAATTGTGCATTAAAAAGACTCACTTTTCTACTTGAACACTTCTATCTTAGTAAGTGAAGCCTCCATCTACCAAGTTGCCCCAAGCAGAAATCTGAGAGTAATCCTCAATTCTTTCTTTTCCATCAGCCAACATTTTGGATTCATCACCTAATTTTTCATATTATGTCTCAAACGTATTTTCTGTTTGATCTGATCTCTCCATCTCTAGCGCTATCATTGTCTCTCATCAGGACTACCACCTAGGTGGTCCTCTACTTCCAATCTTGCCTGTTTCCAATTCATTCTCGGCATGGAACCCAGTTTAATATTTAGATAAGTTTACTTGCCTGCTTAAACACTCGAATTTTTTAAATAAATAAAATCCATGCATGACTTAGTCTTTTGTTTCTCGAAACCCATCTCAAACTCTCTGCCTTACCTTGTACCTATTATAAACACTCAGGCCTTCTCTCAGTTCCTCTAAAACTTCATTTTTTCCTGTGTTTAGGTCTTTAGACTGATACTTCCTTCTGCATGGAACACTATCCCAAACCCAGCCCCAGGTATGCATGACTTGTCATTATGGTTTCAACTTACATTTTATTTCTTTAGGTAAAATCTAAAATCTAAGTTTTCCTGATTCATTCAATGCAAAAAAACAAAAACAAAAAAACGAAAAACAAGTCCTCCCCAGCTAGTCTCTATCAGGGCACTCTTTTTGCTCCTTTCACAGTGCATGTTAGAATTCCTTGCTTTAGGCCAGGCGCGGTGGCTCAAGCCTTTAATCCCAGCACTTTGGGAAGCCGAGGCAGGTGGATCACGAGGTCAACATATCGAGACCATCCTGGTCAACATGGTGAAACCCCATCTCTACTAAAAATACAAAAAATTAGCTGGGCACGGTGGCGCATGCCTGTAATCCCAGCTACTCAGGAGGCTGAGGCAGGAGAATTGCCTGAACCCAGGAGGCGGAGGTGGCAATGAGCCGAAATCGCGTCATTGCACTCCAGCCTGGGTAACAAGAGCGAAACGAATTCCTTGCTTTATTTTATTTATGTACTTATTACTTGACTGTATTCCTTACTAGGCTGTAAGTCCCATGAGAGGATGAGACCTCATTAGTTCCTGTTAATGTTTTGTTTTTATTATACTTTGCATTTTATTTTGGTTAAAGTTTAACACGCATAGAAACTTTTGAAAGGCAAATACATGGTTCTCAAGATCACCTTTGTAATCCTATTTCTTGAGATTTCAGTTTTAGGAATTATTTGATCACTTGCTATTGTGGAGGATGAGCATTTAACTTTCTTCCCCCAAGCCCTATGGACATGCGCTCTTCCCACCACCAAACTTACTAATGTAGTTAGATCAATTGATTAGACTAATGTTTTATGTTTACATTAGGATAATTATGCAAATGTTAGTCACAGATGAGTTTTCTCTGGAGCTGATTATCATATTTTCATTTGCTTGTTTTCTTAGCTTTCTCTGTATTCACCACTAATTTAATTCTAAACCCTTTGTCAATTGTCTACATCTTCTAAGTAATCAGACACATGAATCACTGTATCAGTTTTGTTTTTTTTTTTAGAAATATCTCTCCTCTCTGGCTCCAATCTGGGTTCACTGCCCTCTAGGCCTAGTGAACAGCTGTCGTATGGAGACTCTTCTTACTCTCATAGTGGAGATTCCCTTATGTCTCTCCAAATAGGAATCTAGTCCATGTTTTCTTCTTTCTTGTCTTAGTACCTCATTTTAATGGGATGTAATTCCTTGCTATCCTTCATGACTAGGATACTTTTATGCTTTCCTTGTCCTTGATTAAATACCAATTGATTTCAAATACTCCATTTAAAATCAATTTCTTTCAGCAATCTAACACATTGCTCCATGACTTTACCAGCTTCTTACGTGGCTATAGAGAAATTCAAAGTAATTTTGACCCATCTTTTGTTAATACCCCTTTCTATTTTCCCCTCTCTCTGAAAGTTTATAGAATTTTCTCTTTGTCCACAATGTTCTGAATTTTCACAGGTTCTGAATGTGCCTATAGGTAGGTTTATTTTTATCCATTAATTGTACACTCTATGAAAAAAAAGGAAGGATGTGAGTAGGAGAAGATAGATTTGTGAATGGGAGGGTGAAATTAAAGTAATTTCTGGTGAATTTTATTTTTCTAATGATGTAGAGTCATCTACTAAGGGCCATAAGAATTTTTGAAAAAATTGTTCATGTCTATTGAGGAGAATGTGAGATTGCTTATTAGACAAGTTTATTCTAACTCTTCTTTAGGCAAATGGAACTCTTTGAGTCTCAGGTTTATATGAGGGCCCAGAAGTTTCAGAAGCAATACATAGGTTGCTAATATTTTTACCTTTTATGGTGATGTGCTAGACATCTATGCAGAACTTGTAAAGCAGATGTTCACATGTCACTTGTGTATATTTAGCCCCAAACCTCCCTCCGTGCCACTCCTGCTTTAAGTTCTAAAGGTTTAAAGTTGAATGAACAGGAGAGAAAGAGTTTCTCCGAAGAAAGTTGATGGAAGTGCTGGGCATTTTCCTCTTCCTTACCCTCTACCCTGAAAAGAAGAGAAGATCAGGTTATTGGCCCTTTTACCGTGAGCCTATTGAGTAGGTAGTCAAGAGGACTACTCAGAGAGCTTGGCTGCATCTCCCAGAGTTTTGGGGAGGCAATGAGATGTTTCCATTCACACCTGGAAAAGCTTAAAAGTGAGAGATTGTAAGTTACTAGATGCTTTGACCTCAGAGTAAATAAAGGTGGCTCTATTGAAAATGAAAAAGAAAAAGAAAAAACTGTATCTGCAAACATGCAGGATCCGGGATGGCAAATAGTAAATATTTTCCCTGAACCAGCGTCATATGAAGGGACTTTCCCCAAGAGGATAGGTAGCCAAGGAACCACAGGAGTAAAAAGATAAGGGTGGGAGGACGTGCAACAGAAGCTCAGCCAAATATATATCTCTCATTGCCATGGTCTGAATGTGTGTATTGTCCCAAAATGCATACATCGAAGCCCTTACCCCTAAGGTGATGGCATTAGGAGTTACTACCTAAAGTGTGTGATTAGATCATGAAGCCAGGATCTTCATGAATGGGATTAATATCTTTACAGAAGATATCTCAGAGAGCTCTCTCTCGCCCCTTCCATCATGTGAGGGCACAGCTAGATGGTGCCACCTATGAACCAGGAAGTGGGCCCTCACCAGTCGCTGAATCAGTTGTCACCTTGGTCTTGGATGTTCTGGCCTTTAGAACTGTAAGAAATAGAGTTGTTTATTAGATACCTAGTTTATACCCAGTTTATGGGTATACTGTTATAGTAGGGCAAAAGAATTAAGCACCATGTAAGTAAAATGTGCATAAGCAAGTCCCCACAGAAGTACTTCAGAAATGAAAACTAGTTTTAAACAATCATAAAAAGCTTCAAAGTCAGATTGTGACAACACTAGCAAATATGATTCCTGATGCTTATCTACCCTACATCCCACAAAATCATGGTAACACCAGAGGAGAGAGAAGCCACAGCTAGCAAGTGTGTGAAGGAATTGATGAAAAATGAAGAATCTTCCGTTCCAGCACAAGTAAGCAGGCTTTCAGGTTAATCGGGCTTCCAGGAGGGATGATGTCAGTGTGGTAGCCACCAGAATGCTCCTCATAGACCTCCAACTACAGGGAATAAAATTGGCCAAGGCCCCCCAACTGATAAGCTCTGAAATCTATTGTGACATTTGCACCAAGGCCAAGCTTCTGATGGGCTGGTCCCATGGTGACCAGAGCACCACAGGAATACCAAGGCAGACCCATTCCTAAAAGACATGGGACTCTGAAGGCTTATTTTGGCCCAGGTACTCCCCAGTGGCTTTGTCAAATCTTTAACCCACAGTGACACCTAGAATGCTTTTCTCCAACATTTCTTGTAAGTTTTCTTCGCTCTAGTCAAACTTTAATTCTGCTGACAGCTCTCCTTTTCCTACTCTGTACCCATTTTCTCTCACACATGGTTTCCCTTGCAAGTTTAATCTTGTCTTAGTAGGTGTCTCAAAGAATGCAAACTAACCTAGTGGGGTATAGGTTTAAAATTAACTTTTATGTTAATGTTATGTGGCTGTATTAGTCAATGTTCTCTAGAGGGACAGAACTAATGGAGTATATATATGTATATTTAAAACCTTTTAAGAGCTTTCCCTTGTACTCAGAAGAATATCCTCTTCACAGGTTAAAAGTTTGTAGGTCCAGACTTCTCACTGCTTCTGTTGTGTACTCTACTAAGCTCATTGACCTCATATTCCTATCTTGAAAGCCCTCTTTCATTGAAAACCCAGTTCTTTGCTCCGGAGATGCCTTCCCTGTGGTCTTCACTTTGTGGGCTCAACTCAGATGTCATTTCTTTTGAGAGGGAGGGCTTTCCTGACCCTGACCTAAAATGTCACTCTCTCCAAAGCTCTGTCATGGTACCCGGATTACTTTGTTCATTGCATTCAACAGTAAACAAAATTACCTTTAAAAAAAAATTGGTTCACTTGTTTATATTGTGTCTCTTTAATTGGAAAGTGTTATGAGGGAATGGATTCCTTCTGATTCCTTTACAGCTCTGCACCAGAACATAGACTAGTTCCTGGCTCATACTGGGGACTTAATAAATACTTAGAGAATGATACCAAGAGTGACTGTTGGTCAGCAATGGGAGTCTATTCTATCAATACTGAAGACCATGCATTTGCTATAGTACCAATTGATGCAATTATGACAATTTAGGATCCTACATGGGAAAATGAAGGTGGGATCATGTTGATCAAAGGTGGTCATTTTGCCAAATGGGTACAACAGAAAGATAACAGGATAAGATTATGAGTGACAGAGAGGAACATCACCATCTTGGACAAGCACTGCCATTCTAAAGTTCCCCTTGATCAAAAACTGCCTAAATCCAAAGGGCATCAGCCTAATGGCTAAGGTCAGCATGACCAAAAACCATAAATGATATCTCCAACCAGAAACATTCCAACTGTAAGATAAAGCCCTACCCAACTAGAGACATGCCAGCCCTGAGATAACCTCCCTGCTGGCCAGACAAATCTCAGCCCCAAGATAACCTCCCCTCCAGCCAGAGACATTCCAATCCCACCGTATACTTCTCCCCAACACAACACATTCTAAGTCTGTGATATCCTCTCTCACTGGTAAATACTCTTAGTTTGTAAGAGAGTGCCCCTGACCAAAATCAGTCAGAAACCCCTCTCATATTTATTCTCCAATATAAAGCTGTCTTTGACTATTGAGCCACTTTTCATGTTTCTTTCCTCTTTAACTCTTACAATGAGAAGTATTGGCAAGAAAAAAGCTGAACAGTAGAAGAGGGGGAGGCACAGAATGGAGGATGATGTGGATATATGATTTCCAGAATTATTAGTTAAAGCAGTGTATTGCTGTTGAGGGTGGGGACAAAAGAGTGGGAAGGCAAAATGATGTAGATCTCTCCAAATCTGCACATTCTATATTGAATGATTATTGGATTTATGGCTAAAATATAGCATGGGTGGACAACAGGTAATGTTAGTATTGATAATGTCATTTGTAATTTCCTGGCCTCTACTAAGTTCAGGAAAGATTAGCAGTCTCTGATGCTTGAAGAAGATAGTCTTGAAATTCTGTTAAAGGAGTAAACATTGGTCAGCTTCTGAATTTCTAATTAGTACCTAGTTGTCTTAGTAGGACACCATAGTACATTATCATCAAGCTGTTGTGATAAGTTCAATTCTTGTCTTCCTCCTGCGCCTATGGAAATGCATTTTTCTAGAATAAATTCTTACTGGTGGCTACAATTGAATCCATGAATGCAGCTCCAGCCTTTTCCTATTATAATTGTGTTTTTCTGGTCAATTTCAAAAGTGAGTTTTGAAGTCATATGTGGTTAGGTGAAGATACAGCTGGCAGATCATTTGTAAGGTTAATAGTGAAGAAGCCTGGAGAAATAGAGGAATCCAGAATGTGGTCCTTGACTTAGCCTGTTGGGAAATAAAAAAAGATAAAAATAAAAATAAAAATAAAGGAAAAGACCCAAACAATACAAAGTGCCCAGAATCTAACAGAAAGAACTGAATGAGACATAGATTTTTTTCTTTTTAATCTTACTATCGCTTTCAGGTGACTAAAGTACAATTTACTTTACCAGAAGAAGAAATTAACTAAATTTATTCTGGAGAAATCTCGGAGTTCATGTGTTATTGAAAATGAGTAATTTCTTTCTTTCGTGTAGTATCAGATCCAACAAATTGTGTAGAAATGAGGAAAACAAGAAATGTCATTAAATATATTGAACTGGTTAAAGCAGCGGTTTTCAAACTGTGCTCCAGAGTCAGAGGCCACTTGCAGAAGGGCAAAGCTGAGGCAACTCAAACTAGATCAGCTCAATTTTTACCTATTCATTCATAGAGAGACAACATGAGATGAAATTTAAAAACAAACTTCTGTTCTAAAATAGAGAATCATTTGTCTTCTAAGAATAGAAAAAAAAGAGCATAGCAAAAATGTACCACATCACTATTTTCAAATATATTATGTATCAATAAAAGTAATATTGTAAATTTCTTAGTCCGTCTATATAAAGTCTTGTCATATATTTAACTTAGTCATTTTTGGACAAAAAGGAAGTAAAGCAAAAAGAGAAGGGAGGGAGGCTTGATTTGAATTCCAGTTTCAATTTTATTTTTAAGATTTAATTAATTCCTTGACAGTATCTCTTCAAGTATACGACTACATGAAAATAAATGTTAAATCTATTTTCATGTTTAAAACATATATTGCTTTATATTTTAAACATTATATTATGTTTTCTTTTACATAAACCTAGTAAAGCATTGTTTTTATTTTGTGTGTGTGTGTGTGAGACAGAGTCTTCCTCTGTTGCCGGGCTAGAGTGCAGTGGTGCAAGCACAGCTCACTGTAACCTCAAACTCCTAGTCTCAAGCGACCTTTCCACCAAAGCCTCCTGAGGAGTTGGGACTACAGGCACCCACGACTATGCCCTGCTAATTTTTAAAATTTTTAGTAGAGATGAAGTCTCACTATGTTGCCCAGGCTGGTCTCAAACTCCTATGCTCAAGTGATCCTCCCACTTCAGTTTTCCAATGTATTGGGATTACAGGTGTGAGCCACTACGTCCAGCCTAAAAATAATTTTTAAGTTGTCTTTAAAAAAATATTTCTAAGTGAAATTTCAGATTTTCGGTTAGAATCTAAGTGATGCTAAGATGTGACTAGACCATACAAGGCCTTTTATAGATACTGGTTAAATAAATAAATAATAAAATTTCAGGGAAAGTTATAAAACTATAATATCATCCATACATTCAAATACAAAATAATTGATAATATTTTGTGATAACATATTTCTATGCATTATCAATAAAGATTTTACCTTTCTTTTGGTTCTCAAGAAAAAGACTAATTTTGTTCTCTCTTTTTAAAATTGACATAAAATTCATGGTATATAAAATCAATCATTTTTAAGTGTACAATTCAGACCATTTAATACATTCACAATGTTGTGCAACCTCCATCTACATATCCAATTCTAAAACACTTTCATCATCCCAAAAGAAAAGAATAGCCATTAAGAATTCATTCCCTATTCTCTGCTCTCTTCAGCCCTTGACAACCACAAATTTGCTTTCTGGCTCCATGGATTTGTCTAGTCCTGCTATTTTATATAAATAGAATCATATATGACTTTTTGCATGTGACGTTTCATTTAGCATGTTTTTGAGGTTCAACCATGTTGTAGCATGTGTCAGTACATTTCTTTGATTACTGAATAATATTCCATTGTATGTATATACCACAAAGTGTTTATCCATTCATTTATTGATAGCCATTTGGGCTGTTTCCATCTTGTGACTGTTATAAAGAAAACTGTATGACCATTCGTATACAAGTGTTTACTCAAGTACTTGTTTTGAAATTTTTAGAGTACATACCTAAGAGTGGAATTGCTGGGTCATATGACAATTCTATTTTTAAAGTTTTGAAGAACTGTCAAACTTTATCACAGTAGCTGCACCATTTTACATTGCCTTTAGCAATATATCAGGGGTTCAATTTCTCCAGATCCTCAGCAACACCTGTTATTTTCCATTTGGTTATCTTTTATCAAACATTTCTGTGATGAAATATAATGATTGGTTTTTTGTTTTGTTTTTGTTTTTGTTTTTGTTTTTTTGAGACTGGGTCTCACTCTGTGGCCAGATTGGAGTACAGTAGCACAATCTCTGCTCACTGCAACCTTGGCCTTCTGGGTTCAAATGATTCTCATGTCTCAGCCTCCTGAGTAGCTGGGATTACAGGCACGCACCACCACACCCAGCTAATTTTTGTATAATTTTTTTTGGCATTTTTGTAATTTTGGGATTTCACCATGTTGGCCAGGATGATCTCAACCTCCTGACCTTGTGATTTGCCCACCTTGGCCTCCCAAAGCACTGGGATTACAAGTGTGAGCCATCGCATCTGGTCTAATCATTGATTTTGTAGGGCAACAAATTGCTTAAAAGTTTTCCTTTTTGATATAGTTGCTCTGCTATTTTTTTTCAAAACTGAATTCCTAATTCTTCTTGATCCAGTGTATACAAAATAACAGTTTTTGGCTTTATTAAGGCCCAAATGTAGAATATCCTAACATTACACTGTGGGGACTTGCTTTCTTTAAGTGAAACACCAAAATTCATTAGAAGCTCAAGTAACATTCACAGTCGTTTTTAAAACTTCCTACTCCATTGCCATAATGCCATATTTTCCTTTTTTACTGTTTTTGGTGTGGAATATCTAGCTCAGTGATAGCAAATGTTGAAAGAAAGCAGAGGACAGAAACACAAAGTTTAGAATTAGACAATATTTAGAAAAATCAGTTTAAGCAAGTGTGTGCATACTATATACTGTTTCACATATGCACACCAAATTATTTCATAGCACAAAAAATGGAAGTCTTAGAACAATGAAAACATGGATATTTTGACCTATCTTTGGACGTTTTACCATTACTTTATACGATTTCACTGGTACTTTTGCTTGATGTTCATATGGTTTTATTTTTCTCCTCCATCGTTACCCTATTATCTAGAATCGTTTGTTTGGGTTACTCTAATGTGGCCACAAATCATTTAACACATTTCTGTTCAAGCAGCGATCAGTAACATGCTACCTCCAAGCATTGTAAATCATCACCAAATAGACAATTTTGACAAGCTATTCCCAAGAAATTTCCATGAAATGTTTTGTAGCAGGTGGTGGCCCACCAGATCACAGTCTAGGAATGGAAACCCAAAAACAAGAATGAAAAAAGAGGAAAATAATAGATGAAAGTGGCTAAGCATAGGATAAAACCTTTTAACAATTGGCAGTATTGGAAGATTATGAAAAACATGAATACAGGAGGGAAACAGATTATAAGAAAGATGGTCTCAAAAAGAGAAGTTAAAAAGACTATACTGCATGACGAACAATGTAAATTAAATTATGATAAACAGGAATTCAGAAAATGGCAAAGGGGGGAACACATAGCATTTGACAGATTTTGCCAAAAAATGGGAAGAATAGAGAACATAAAGCCCAATGTAGCATGGAAAAAAAAAGGGCAGGGAAACATATACACAAAGTGGCACACACACACACACACACACACACACACACACACAAAGCAATAATTCCTAAAAAATATAGTTCATTGTTATGATCGTTGAATGCTTTCTATGTAGGACACTTGGGGTTTCACTCTCATGATAAACTATTTGTGTATACTTTTAGGGGGTCAACAAATATTTATTATTGCTGCAAGAAAGTCAGACACGCTATAGGACATTTACATATGCATAGGATATTTAGATATGTAAAACACAAAAACCACTTATTTTTTTCTTATTCTATTCTGTGGAATCACATTAATTTGTGCTTGTTTATATTTCCCAAATGTGTCTTTCCCCTAGACAGAATAGTGTACCTCTACTTCATGATGTACTTACCAGAAAATAATAGCAAGTATGTTGTGGTGTGAGAGTGGAGGACAAACACAAATAGGAACCCTCTCTAACGGTGTTTTTCCTCTACTCTCACACAACAGCAATCATCATCACAGAAGGAAAATTCTGTGACCAAACACAAGGGGATCTTTCCCCACCACCAAGCAACAGACACCAGCCGGGTGTCCTCCAGTTCAATTCTGACACTATCTACCTGGAGACAGTGTCAGATCCCACACCAGTCCCAATCTGGGGACTCCAGAACATCTGACTGACTGGCTTCAAGTTGGGACCCCCAGAACCCCCTTTTTGGATTGATTAATTTGCTAGAGTGCCTCACAGAATTCACAGAAACTACTTACATTTACTATTTCTTAAGAAGCATATTTTAAAGGATAGAGATAAACAGCAGGACGAAGAGACACATAGAGTGAGGTCTGGGAGGGTCCCCAGCACAGGAGCTTCTGACCCCGTGGAGTTGAAGTGTGCCAACTTCAGCAGAGGTCAGAAGGGGTGCCTCCTGGCACTTGGACGACTTCTACTTCACCTTGCTGTCAGCCTCCACCTGTTCAGCTGCCTAGAATCTCACTGAACCTTGTCCTCTTGTTTTTCTAATGGCCACCTCATGATATCAGCATTCCTTCCCCCAGGGCATAAGGTGGGATCCTCTCATGGGAGGGCCTTAAGACCCACAATCAGAAATGCAGAGGAACAATAAAGTCCTGCCTTGGGGCAGGTGAAAGGAGGGCAGGAGAGAGATTCTGCTTTCTAAGGTCTGCCCCTGAGGCCTAACACACCCAACATTCTAAAAAAGACTGTAACAAGGGTTATGGGAGTTAGGAACCAGGAACTGTGGGTGAAAACCAATGTTTATAATAACAGCACTGCAGGTAAACTGCATCAACATAACCAAAGAAAAAGTTGTTTCTTTAAAGACTCCTATTAGGAGAGGTAAGCTGGACTTCAGACATGGAAAGTGAGTACCCAAAGGTTTGTGCTCATTGACTCAGAGTCCTGCAGCGGTCCTGGGGACCACAGACTTTTTGGCTGCTGCCTCCTGTCACAGCTTGGAGGACCTGCAATCAAAGAAAGAAGAGATGTTGCCTTAACTCCTGTTCAAGAGGAAGACAAAGATGCCTCTGTTCTTGCTTCTGCCCAAATGGCGTCTTGTCAGCTCAGTTATGGAAACCCTGCCTGGAAAGAAGGCATATTTGAGGCCAGACTCTGGGTAATCAGAGATTTGAGCTTTTGTGACATTAGAACCTTTAAGAGACAGCTCTGATTTGATTGGTATAATCTGCCTTCCTAAACTGTGTGGTAATATCTTCTTCTGGTGAAGACACTGAAGCTGGCTTTGTGGTAGATACTGTTCTAATGTTACTCTTGTTCCCCTAATGTTTGTGAGTTTCAGAATAGAACAAGAAAAAGACACAGAGACAGAAAGTCTATGTCAAAAAAAAAAAAAAAGACTGAATAGTTTTTAAAATAGAGAATGAAAAAATATTGGAGAATTGTACAAGAGTGGAGTGGTGATGAATGCATTAAATATGTTTGCGGAAGAGCCATATAGCTATTAAAAAATGCTTCTGTGGAAACAGGCATGCTAAGAAAACTTTAAAAGAAACTACACTATCAATTATCTAGAATTTAAATATAAAATTATGTTTATATACCATATAAATTCATTTCTATTAGCCAGTTTAAATAAAATACATCCCCAAATATAATGATTAGATATTCACATAAAATAAATTATGTTATAGCCATTTTGGTTTTCTAAAATTATTTTCTTCATTTTAATTTCATTTATTTCTGCCCTGATCTTTTTTATTCCTTTTCTTCTACTAACTTTGTGTTCATTTTGCATCTGCTTTTCTTTTTTTTTTTTTTTTTTAATTTTTTATTGCATTTTAGGTTTTGGGGTACATGTGCAGAACATGCAAGACAGTTGCATAGGTACACACATGGCAGTGTGTTTTGCTTCCTTTCTCCCCTTCACCCACATTTGGCATTTCTCCCCAGGCTATCCCTCCCCAACTCCCCCTCCCACTGGCCCTTCCCTTTTACCCCCAATAGACCCCAGTGTTTAGTAATCCCCTCCCTGTGTCCTTGAGTTCTCATTTTTCATCCCCCACCTATGAGTGAGAATATGCGGTGTTTCATTTTCTGTTCTTGTGTCAGTTTGCTGAGAATGATGTTCTCCAGATTCATCCATGTCCCTACAAATGACACGAACTCATCATTTCTGATTGCTGCATAATATTCCATAGTGTATATGTGCCACATTTTCCCAATCCAGTCTATCATCAATGGGCATTTGGGTTGATTCCAGATCTTTGCTATTGTAAACAGTGCTGCAATGAACATTTGTGTGCATGTCTCCTTATAGTAGAATGATTTATAGTCCTTGGGATATATACCCAGCAATGGGATTGCTGGGTCAAATGGAATTTCTATTTCTAAGTCCTTGAGGAATCGCCACACTGTCTTCCACAATGGTTGAACTAATTTACACTCCCACCAACAGTGTAAAAGTGTTCCTATTTCTCCACATCCTCTCCAGCATCTGCTGTCTCCAGATTTTTTAATGATCGCCATTCTAACTGGTGTGAGATGGTATCTCAATGTGGTTTTGATTTGCATCTCTCTGATGACCAGTGACGATGAGCATTTTTTCATATGATTGTTGGCCTCATATATGTCTTCTTTCGTAAAGTGTCTGTTCATATCCTTTGCCCACTTTTGAATGGGCTTGTTTGTTTTTTTCCTGTAAATCTGCTTGAGTTCTTTGTAAATTCTGGATATCAGCCCTTTGTCAGATGGGTAGACTGCAAAAATTTTTTCCCATTCTGCTGGTTGCCGATTCACTTTAGTGACTGTTTCCTTTGCCGTACAGAAGCTGTGGAGTTTCATTAGGTCCCGTTTGTCTATTTTGGCTTTTTTTGCCAATGCTTTTGGTGTTTTGGTCATGAAGTCCTTGCCTGCTCCTATGTCCTGGATAATTTTGCCTAGATTTTCCTCTAGAATTTTTATGGTCCCAGGTCTTATGTTTTAGTCTTTAATCCATCTGGAGTTAATTTTAGTGTAAGGTGTCAGTAAGGGGTCCAGTTTCTGCTTTCTGCACATGGCTAGCCAGTTTTCCCAACACCATTTGTTAAACAGGGAATCCTTTCCCCATTGCTTGTTTTTGTTGGGTTTATCAAAGACTGTATGGTTGTAGATATGTTGTGTTGCCTCTGATGCCTCTGTTTTGTTCCATTGGTCGATATCTCTGTTTTGGTACCAGTACCATGCTGTTTTGATTACTGTAGCCTTGTAGTATAGTTTGAAATCCGGTAGTGTGATGCCCCCCGCTGTGTTCTTTTTGCTTAGAATTGACTTGGCTATGCGGGATCTCTTTTGGTTCCATATGAAGTTCATGGTGGTTTTTTCCAGTTCTGTGAAGAAAGTCAGTGGTAGCTTGATGGGGATAGCATTGATTCTGTAAATTACTTTGGGCAGTATAGTCATTTTCACGATATTAATTCTTCCTAACCATGAACATGGAATGTTTCTCCATCTGTTTGTGTTCTCTCTGATTTCGTTGAGCAGTGGTTTGTAGTTTTCCTTGAAGAGGTCCCTTACGTTCCTTGTGAGTTGTATTCCAAGGTATTTTGTTCTTTTTGTAGCAATTGTGAATGACAGTTCGTTCTTGATTTGGCTTTCTTTAAGACTGTTATTGGTGTAGAGGAAGGCTTATGATTTTTGCACATTGATTTTATATCCTGAGACTTTGCTGAAGTTGCTTATCAGTTTCAGGAGTTTTTGGGCTGAGGGGATGGGGTCTTCTAGGTATACTATCATGTCGTCTGCAAATAGAGACAATTTGGCTTCCACCTTTCCTATTTGAATACCCTTTATTTCTTTTTCTTGCCTGATTGCTCTGGCTAGAACTTCCAGTACTATATTGAATAGGAGTGGTGAAAGAGGGCTACCTTGTTTAGTGCCGGATTTCAAAGGGAATGCTTCCATTTTTTGCCCATTAAGTATGCTATTGGCTGTTGGTTTGTCATAAATAGCTTTTATTACTTTGAGATACATTCCATCAATACCGAGTTTGTTGAGTAGCATAAAGCACTGTTGAATTTTGTCAAATGCCTTCTCTGCATCAATTGAGATAATCATGTGGTTTTTGTTTTTGGATCTGTTTATATGGTGAATTACGTTTATAGACTTGCGTATGTTGAACCAGCCTTGCATCCCCGGGATGAATCCTACTTGATCATGATGAATAAGTTTTTTGATTTGCTGTTGCAAATCGGCTTGCCAATATTTTATTGAAGATTTTTGCATCTATGTTCATCATGGATATTGGCCTGAAGTTTTCTTTTCTTGTTGGGTCTCTGCCAGGTTTTGGTATCAGGATGATATTGGTCTCATAAAATGATTTGGGAAGGATTCATTCTTTTTGGATTATTTGGAAAAGTTTCAGAAGGAATGGTACCAGCTCCTCTTTGTGTGTCTGTAGAATTCGGCTGTGAACCCGTCTGGACCTGGGCTTTTATGTGTGGTAGGCTTTTAATTGCTGCCGCGACTTCTGACCTTGTTATTGGTCTATTCATAGTTTCAGCTTCCTCCTGGTTTATGCTTGGGAGAACACAGGAATCAGGAATTTATCCATTTCTTCCAGGTTTACTAGTTTATGTGCATATAGTTGCTTGTAATATTCTCTGATGATGGTTTGAATTTCTGTGGAATCTGTGGTGATTTCCCCTTTATCATTTTTTATTGCATCTATTTGGTTGTTCTCTCTTTTATTTTTAATCAATCTGGCTAGTGGTTTGTCTATTTTGTTGATCTTTTCAAAAAACCAGCTCTTGGATTTATTGATTTTTTTGGAGGGTTTTTCGTGTCTCAATCTCCTTCCGTTCAGCTCTGATCTTAGTTTTTTCTTGTCTTCTGCTAGGTTTTGAGTTTTTTTGATCTTGCTCCTCTAGCTCTTTCAATTGTGACAATAGGGTGTCAATTTTGGATCTCTCCATTCTTCTCATATGGGCACTTATTGCTATATACTTTCCTCTAGAGACTGCTTTAAATGTGTCCCAGAGATTCTGGCATGTTGTGTCTTTGTTCTCATTGGTTTCAAAGAACTTCTTTATTTCTGCCTTCATTTCATTGTTTATCCAGTCAACATTCAAGAGCCCGTTGTTCAGTTTTCACGAAGCTGTGTGGTTCTGGGTTGGTGTCTGAATTCTGAGTTCTAACTTGATTGCACTATGGTCTGAGAGGCTGTTTGTTATGATTTCAGTTGTTTTGCATATGCTGAGCAGTGCTTTACTTCCAATTATGCGGTCAATTTTCGAGTAGGTGTGATGTGGTGCTGAGAAGAATGTATATTCTGTGGATTTGGGGTGGAGAGTTCTGTAAATGTCTATCAGGTTTGCTTGTTCCAGGTCTGAGTTCAAGCCCTGGATACCCTTGTTGATTTTCTGTCTGGTTGATCTGTCTAATATTGACAGTGGGGTGTTAAAGTCTCCAACTATTATTGTGTGGGAGACTAAGTCTCTTCGTAAGTCATTAAGAACTTGCCTTATGTATCTGGGTGCTCCTGTATTGAGTCCATATATGTTTAGGATCGTTAGCTCTTCTTTTTGTATCGATCCTTTTACCATTATGTAATGGCCTTCTTTATCTCTTTTGATCTTTGTTGCTTTAAAGTCTATTTTATCAGAGATGAGAATTGCAACTCCTGCTTTTTTTTTGCTCTCCATTTGCATGGTAAATCTTCCTCCATCCCTTTATTTTGAGCCTTTGTGTATCCTTGCATGTGAGATGGGTTTCCTGGATACAGCACACTGATGGGTTTTGGATTTTTATCCAATTTGCCAGTCTGTGTCTTTTGATTGGTGCATTTAGCCCATTTACATTTAGGGTTAATATTGTTATGTGTGAATTTGATACTCCCATTTTGATGCTAGCTGGCTGTTTTGCCCATTAGTTGTTGTAGATTCTTCATTATGTTGATGCTCTTTAGCATTTAGTGTGATTTTGGATTGGCTGGTACTGGTTGTTCCTTTCTATGTGTAGTGCCTCTTTCAGGAGCTCTTGTAAAGCAGGCCTGGTGGTGACAAAATCTCTGAGTACTTGCTTGTTCGCAAAGAATTTTATTTTTCCTTCACTTCTGAAGCTCAGTTTGGCTGGATATGAAATTCTGGGTTGAAAGTTATTTTCTTTCAGAATGTTGAATATTGGCCCCCACTCTCTTCTGGCTTGTAGTGTTTCTGCCGAGAGATCTGCTGTGAGTCTGATGGGCTTCCCTTTGTGGGTGACCCGACCTTTCTCTCTGGCTGCCCTTAGTATTCTCTCCTTTATTTCAACCCTGTTGAATCTGACGATTATGTGCCTTGGGGCACTGCTTGTCTGGGGTGTACCTATAGCAGCTGTGGAACAGTTTGGGGTGCTACCAGTTTCTTTTTCTTCTGTCTTGTTCCAGAATGATGCCTGCCAAATGTCAGTCTTTTGGATATAGAGGGGTCAGGGAGCTGCTTGAGGAGACAGTCTGTACTTTATATGAGCTCAATTGCTGAGCTGTGAGCTCTGTTGTCCATTCAGGGCTGTTAGGCTGCTATGTTTAATTCTGCTGCAACAGAACTCATAAAAAAACCCTTTTTTTCCTCAGATGCTCTGTCTGCGGGGGTTGGGGCTTTATTTTTGAGTGTCCGTTGCACTGTCCTGCCCAGCTAGGAGGCAGTCTAGTCACTATTTGCCTGCTGAGGCTCCGCCCTGCTGGTGTGAGGTTCTCCCTGTTGCTGCAAGCTCTGCCCTTCTGCTGCGGTCTCTGCCCTGCTGCCACGGGCTACACCCTGCAGCGGAGTCTCTCTGTTGTAGCGGGTTGCCTCAGCAATGGCAGGCTGCATCAGCAATGGGCGTGTACCTCAGTAGGGGCGGTTTGCCTCGGTAATGGCGGATGCCCCTCCCCCACAGAGCTGCGCCCTCAGGGACCCTCTCCATGGGGAGTGTTTGAAATCACCGTTTTGTTTGTCCCACTGTGCTACCCCAAACGCTGTGTCCCTGGAATCTCCTGGGCTGGCTCACTGTCCAAGTCCCGTTCAGTCTCAAGTTCAGCCCTCTCAAGTCTCAGGGTGCCAGTTCAACAGGGCACCCAGACCAGTGCGTTTTGTGTGGAGTGCTGTGTAGCGCCCCTACAGTGCGGCCCCCGCCACACCGGCTGCCGGCTGCACCAGCCAAAACCTCTGCCTGGTGTCCCATGTCTCTTTTATACCTGGGAATTTCCCCGTTCTGTGGGCAACAAAGATCCATCTGGAAATGTGGCCCTGACTCACCCTCTTCGCACATTGACCGTGAGCTTCAATCCTGGGTTGTTCTCACAGTGCCATCTTGAGTCCTCCCTCTTGCGTCTGCTTTTCTAATTCTGTTGTTGTTGTTGTTGTTATTTTGAGAGTGAGTCCCACTCTGTCACCAGGCTGGAGTACAGTGGCACAGTCTTGGCTCACCGCAACCTCCAGCTTCTGGGTTCAAGCAATTCTTCTGCCTCAGCCTCCCGAGTATCTGGGATTACAGGCATGCACTACCATGCCCAAATAATTTTTGTATTTTTAGTAGACTGGGGGTTTCATCATGTTGGCTAGGATGATCTCAGTCTCCTAATCTTGTGATCCACCTGCCTCAGCCTCCCAAAGGACTGGGAATATAGGCATGAGCCACCGTGCCTGGCCTCTGATTCTTTAATGTGAATTCTTAGGTTATTTATTTCAAGGTTTTTTTTTCCTTTCTGATGTAGGCACTTATAAATTTCCCTCTTAGTACTGTTTTGCTGTATTCTTTAAGTTTTTGGTATGTGTGTTTCCATTATCATTTGTTTTAGTGAATTTTTAAATTTCCTTCTTAATTTATTCATTAACCCACTCATCATTCAGGAAGATAGTAATTTCTGTGTGTTTTGTATTGTTTCCATAATTCCTCTGGTTGATTTCTAGTTTTATTCCTTTGTGGTCAGAGATATTATTTCACATTTTTTAAATGTTTTGAGACTTATTTATGCCCTAACATATGGTCTATCCTTAAGAATTATTCAGGTACTGAGGAGAAGGATGTGTATTCTGCAGCTTTTGGGTGAAATTTTCTTTAACTGTCTTTTAGATCCTTTTGTTTTGTAGTGCAAATTAAGTCTGATGTCTCTTTGTTGAGTTTCTTTCTGGGAGAACTATGCATTGCTGAAAGTGGGGTGCTGAAATCTCCATTTGTTGTTGTATGGAGGCCTGTCTCTTTTTAGCTTCAATAATATTTGCTTGCTAAATCTAAGTGCTTCAGTGTTGGGTGCATATATATTTACAGTTGCTATACCCTGTGGTTGAATTGATCCCTTCTCATTACGTGATGACCTTCTTTTTCTTTTCTTGAAGTTTTTGTCTTGAAATCTATTTGTCCAATATGAGTATAGGACATACTCATCTTTTTTCATTTCCCTTTGGATGAAATGTGTTTTTCCTTTCCTTTATTTTCAGTCTATCTGTATCTTTATAGGTGAAGTGTGTTTCTTGTAGGTAACAGATCATACATAGGTCATAATTTTTCATCCATTCAGCCACTCTGTGTCTTTTGATTGGAGATTTTAATTCACTTACAATGTTATTGATAAGTAGGGAGTTACTCTTTCCATTTTGTTATTTGTTTTCTGGTTGTTTGTGGTCTTTTTCTTCTTTCTTTTTTTCCTGTCTTCCTGTTAGTGAAAGTGATTTTCTCTGGTGGTATGATTTAATTTCTTGCTATTTATTTTTTGCTTATCCATTGTATGTTTTTTAATTCAAGGTTACTGTGAGGCTTGTAAATATTATCTTACAACCCATTATTTTAACTTAATGACAACTTGACACTGACTGCATAAACAAATACACAAAGAGAAAACTGATAAGGAACTCTATGCATTAACTCCATCCACTCACTTTTTAACTTTTTCTTGTTTCTGTTTATGTCTTATTGTATTATCCATGTCTTGAAAGTTGTTGTAGCTGTTATTTTTGATGGGTTCATCGTTTAGTCTTTCTCCTCAAAATAAAAGCAGTTTATACACCACAAATAAATACAGTGTTTAATATTCTGGTTTTCAGGGGGCTTACTATTACCAGTGAGTTTTATAACCTCAAATGATTTCTTCTTACTCAATAACATCCTTTACTTTCAGATAGAAGAAGGCCCTTTTAGCATTTCTTGTAGGACAGGTCTGGTGCTGGTGAAATTCTTCAGCTCATGTTTGTCTGGGAAGATCTTTGTTTCTCTTTCAGGCTTGAAGGATATTTTCAGTGAATATACTATTTTAGGATAATTTTTTTTTTCCTTCAGCACCTTTAATATGTTGTGTAATTCCCTCCTGGCTTGTAAGGTTTTCACTGAAAAGTCTGCTGCCAGATGTGTTTTCACTGAAGACTTTTCACTGAAAAGTCTGCAGTGCCATTGTATGTTATTTATTTTGTTTCTTGTGCTGCTTTTAGGATCCTTTCTTATCCTTGACCTTTGGGAGTTTGATTATTAGATGCCTTAAGGTAGTGTTCTTTGGCGAAATCTGCTTGGTTTTCTATGGCCTTCATGGACTTGAATTTTGATATCTTTCGCCAGGTTTCAAAAGTTTTTTGATATTATCCCTTTGAATATACATTCTACACCAATCTCTTTGTCTATCTCTTCTTTAAGGCCAACAGCTCTCGGATTTGTCTCTTTGTGGCTATTTTCTACATCTTATAAGTGTGCTTCCTTGTTTTTTATTCTTTTTCTTTTGTGTCCTCTGAGCATGTATTTTCATATAGACTGCCTTCAAGCTCACTAATTGTTTCTTCTACTTCTAATGAGTTCCATTATTCAGTGATTCTGATGCAGTCTCTATTATACCAATTGCATTTTTCAACTTTAGAATTTCTTTAGATTTCTTTTGATTCTTTTTAATTATTTAATTTCTTTATTAAATTGATCTAATTTTGAATTCCTTCTGTTTTACCTTGAATTTCTTTGAGTTTCCTCAAAATAGCTGTTTTGAATTCTCTGTCTAAAAGCCCTCATGGCGCTGTTTCCCCAGGATTGGTCCCTGGTGAATTTGAGTTTGAATCCTAGTTCTGTGTCCTTGTAAAAGAAGTAACCCTTGTCATCCTAGGGCTCCCCAGTGCAAAATAGGACTGTCTATCTTTCAGAGCTGTATGAGGATTGGAGACAACTTGCACAGGGCTGGGTGCAGAGTAGGTACCTGATGAATGACAGATTATTTTTTCATTTTTTTCTCTCTATTCTAGGTTTAATTGGAAAACTGCAGTGTTTTTCTTTATCAAACAGATTTTATTAATCCCATTTCCATTGCTCTATATCTTTAATAAATTGTTGACACAAATATCCATGCCAGAAAAGAAATTGTCAACTAAGGGCCTGTCAGGTATTTACACACAATTGACAAATCCTGTGAATATGTTTGCCACAAAATGCTTTCTACCGCAGCTGCAGTAGGGTTGGCATCAGCACCCTTAATTTTCATGGAAAAAGAAAATCTAGGCTTAATGTGGCCTTGAACACAAACTAAGGTTTATGAAAATTGTCAAAGGTTTATGTTCAAATGACCAAATTCTGGCTCCAGGTTCTTTGCATACCTGCTACACAATCCATTCATGAATCTGAAGCTTATACTTAGTTTCTGCTAAAATTACATCATTCATGCAAGATGCATGGATGAGGTAGATCTATAAAGACTTCAATGGGGGTGATTGAGTTGAGAAAGATTTACACTGAAGCAACACCAACAATTTGCAGTCATACACTGACAACCATGTTCTTTAAAAATCCTTTTGGCTCCCATGCTGTTTGGGGCTTTTCATTTGTGCTTGTTCTGTAGAGTGCCCATCCTTTAACCATCACCTCTTTCCCATCCCCACCCCATTTTCTTGAGTCTTTTTTTCCCTCTAATTCAATCCCTTGAATTGTGTAAGTTTACTAAAGGAGACTATTTGTACCTTATATCATCGAGTTTTCATGTCTTGCATCACAGCGTGATCTAAAGTCCTTAGTCAGGAAAGATCATTAAGTTCCCTAGAAATTGTTATTCTTGCTCTCTGTGTTAAAAGGCGCATTTGAACAAGTTTGGTCTTTTCAGTGGGTGTGATGACATGTCGCTGAGATCCCCTTTCAGGACTGATGAACCTCTTCCCTGGGTAGTGATAATACTGTTGCTGTGAGCCCTTAGCTATTGGCCTTCTTACAAAATTAGCTCAGATGGTTATAGTTTCCTTACCCAAGGTCATGGTCCCATTCTAGAAGCAGTACACAACTAATGACTGATCCATGTGGCGGTACAAAGGCCCTGATTCCTTGCTTAAACTCAGAAACTTTGACAGCCATGTCAGCCTCAGAGCTCCCTGTGGGATCAGCTGACTGAGCTGAGGTCTTTGTTGTAACTATGTTGTGGCTTAACCTTTCCCCCTTCTCCATCCTGCTTTCCTCCTTCTATAATCTAAATGTTTGTATCCCCCCAAAATTCATATGTTGAAATCTTAACCTTCAATGCAAGGGATTAGGGGATGGAGGTCTTTGATGTGTGATTAGATCATGAGGGTCCTGCCACCCTTATAAAAGAAATGCTGGAGAGCTCCCTCCCCTTTGCCACCAAGTGAAGACACAGCACAAATACAGCTGCTATGAATGAGGAAGCAGACCTTCACCAGAACCTGATTATACTGACACTCTGATCTTAGATTTCCAGGCTCCAGAGCTGTGAGAAATAAATTCTTTGTTCGGAAGCCACCAAGTCTAAGGCATTCTATTATAGAAGACTGAATAGACCTAGACACTTCCTTTACCTTCCATAATCATTAATTCTGACCCTACTTTCTAACAAATAACAGATATCTTATCTCAGAGTCTACTTCCCAGCTGCAACAGTCCTTTGGTAGTTAGGAATATGTAATAAGTAAGATAAAGATGTTTGAGAGGGAAGGAGAAAGTAAAAAATGTGGAGAGACCTAAAGAAAGTAAGAGGCTAAGAGAAGAAGTGTAGATGGGAGTAACCAGGAGTTTCGACACTTACAAGTGAAAATTTCAGTTGTGGCATCTTAGTAGAATCAGTCTGAAAATACTATAGGAGAGTGAGTAGCAATTGATGGAGATAAAACGCTAAGAAAGGAAATGATTCAAATAGGAAAGTTTTATTATACTATAAAAATATCTCTATTGTAGTCAAAGTAGCATAGTACATTTATCTTTGTGTTTCCAGCAGTTTTAAGATACACAATGCTATACCTCTTTGAGACATGATTTTTAGTTCATTGATTACAAATCCAAAGATTTTTACTTCTTATCTAACTATAGAAGCAGAGGATAGATGCCTGATTATAAATACTAGGAATATTACAGTAACCAATTTGAAAAACAATTCCCAAAAGACATGAGCTGTGAAAACCATTGAAAGATATTTCCCTGGTTTTGGTCACGGTAGATTCACATCTGGCATTTGGTCGATCACTCATTAAATATTAACTGGCTTTATTTATGCAATTTCAAGGCTCTTTTTATCCTTTGAAGGATTTTTAAATGTGCATGTAACAGTTAATGGCATATTAACTATTTAAGAAAAAGACACTTGAAAAACAGCGGGTACAAAAACATTACTTTGACCTTCATGTTGTTTTTTAAAAGCAAAGGATGAGATTCCCTTGTGAAAGACCCCTTGATATAAGAGGCAACATCTGTATTTTTTAGAAAGAGAAGTCAAAAACAAGATAATTTTGTACAGACTGTTGAAATAGCTCTTCTCTTTTAAGCATCTCACATAACTTAGCTATTTCTTCATAATTTACTATTCCCTGTCCAATTCAATATATAAGTAACTGTCTCAAACTGCTTGTTCAGGTTTTCATTTTTTTATGAGGGATTTCATGCCACATAAAACTTGTATTATACTTTTCTCTTGTTAATTTATGTTATGTCAATTCAGTTCTCAGACTTAGCCAGAACTCTTAAGAGGATGGAGGTAGAGTTTTTCACTCCTGCATCTTTTAATGAAAAAAATGGAAGGAAAGGGAATCTTCAAAGGATAGTTAGGTTCTTTCTCACTGATCTGGAGTTTGCTTATCCAATTTATGCAAATTTCTTCTTTTTTCATTTCTCTTTAAGCGTAAAATATAATAGAATCAGTGATCTAAGTACAAAGAAAAGCTTTTTTTTTCTCAGCATGAAATTCCCTTCCAAATAGAATTATCCAGTTAATTTATATTAATATAAAAAAATCACTATAACATTTAACATTTTCTATGTCTGTAATATTTTAAATTAGTTATTTAAAATATATGAAATAATTTTCAAAAAGCTTAATTCTAAAACTGAAGACTTTTATATACAGAAAGCTATGCATATGTCTAGCTGTAGCTGAAACATACTGCACAGATTTGGCACCTAAATGTCCCAAAGGTTTGAAAATATTCAATGACAATGCAAAAATTAGAAACATTATTAACTTTGAGAATAATAACATGCCTCAATTAAGTCATATAGTTCTTTTATTTCAATATACATCTAAGCCTCTGTTGCATGCTAAGCATTTGTCCAAAGGGTTTCAGGGGTAAATGTGACCCCCTACCTAACCAGCAAGAATTCACCTTCTAGTGAGGTAACTAATGAGAAGTTAGCAATGTAATATAGTGATGAAGGCACTAGCATAAGTAGAGAGTAGTAAGGACCTAATTCATCCTGAGGAATGCGACACAATCAAATAACACTTGTTTCTGGAGTCTAAAAAGATGAGTCAGCCATACACCTCAAGGTGGGAGTTGAAATGAGTGAATAAGACCAGGATAGGGATAAGAAAGGAGACGTCAAACTGGAAGTTTTGAGGGATCCTAGCATATTATGAAAATGGCAAATGTGTCTATGTCATTGGACAAAACGTTGTGTATGTATAAGTGTGTGTGTGTGTGTGTGTGTGTGTAGGGCAGCTACAGGGGACGAAAAACAGTTTTTTCTTTAACTCATAAATTCTTGGTTGGAAGACGGATAAACGAGTAAAGCAAGCAGAATTTTATTTACAAGTGTATTTCATATATACATGGGAGATAACAAGGGAATGAATAATTTTCCAAGAAGTGGCTTTGAATTTCAGCTTATATAGCATTGTCAACAGAGAACAGTGAATTTTTAGAGAGGTGAAAAGCAAAGGAAAAGGACTTTGAGTCTCCAGGGATTGCAATTTGTGTGGGAAGACAAATAAACGGCAGTTAAAGGCTATTAGTAAAGCCTGCTAATGTAGATTCCTCTGGTGCCATTGCCGGGTCTATAGTGGTCTAAGGTTGTCTGTAGTGCTTAACAGTTTTTTCCCCTGGTAGGAGTACCTTTTGTCTTTGTAAATCTATGTCCTGCTTTGAGGTAAATGTAGAGCAGACAGTGTTCTTGCATCTACTTTTTAATTGCCTTCAGTTCAACAGTCTTTCATTTTTTGGTGTGGCATAGTCTGTTCTCCCACAGCAGCTGATGAGTTTGAATATGCAATAGTATGACACTAATGAAGGGTCTTACATGCTCTGTTAAGAATTTTAACTTTATCTTGAATTCTGTGGGGACTCAATGAAAGATATTTCAAGAATCAGCAACTCAGGAAAGATAGAAGAAGTTTGAACTTTAAGAGACTGTTTGAGGTTAATCTTTTCTAGACTAACAAAGGTGGGTTAGTATAGGGGTAAGTCCTACTGATTGTTTTGGCGGCCCTAGTCAAGCACAACACAGAGAACAAATCTCCTTAGACAGCCTACACCAGAGATTCTCATGAGAGAATTGCCTGAATATCTGCTTTAATGAATCCAACAAGGTCTCTCAGTCCCAGCTACTTGGGAGGCTGAGGTGGGTGGATCTCACTTGAGCCCAGGAGGTTGAGGCTGCCATGATTGTGCCACAGCACTCCAGCCTACGTGACAGAGTAAACCCTATCTCACACAAACATACACAAAAGTCTTTGAATATGGGCTTTTTAAAAAAAAAAAAACTAGGTGATGTTAGTAGGCAGTAAAAACAAACACTTCTTTCTTTCAGTCATAGAAGGAAAAATAGAATATTGGGAAGTTTATAAAGAATGGAAAGGCTAGGCACAGTGGCTCACACCTGTAATCCCAGCACTTTGGGAGGTTGAGGCGGGTAGATCACTAGGTCAAGAGTTCAAGACTAGCCTTGCCAAGATGGTGAAACCTCATCTATACTAAAAATACAACAACAACAAAAAAAGCTGGGGCATGATGGCGGGCACCTGTAATCCCAGCTAGTCGGGAGGCTGAGACAGAGAATTGCTTGAACCTGGGAGGCAGAGGTTGCAGTGAGCTGAGATGGCGAGACTGCACTCCAGCCTGGGCAACAAAGCAAGACTCTATTAAAAAAAATGTAAAAAACATCAAATTGCAGTGTTCAAGTATTTAAGATGTTTGTATCCCCTCAGAGTCTAATGCTTATTAAGTGTTAAAGGGGTTTAGAAAAAAATGAATGCATTTTCAAAGAAGGTTTATGAGCTAAAGTACAACAATTAAAGTCAGGGTTGTAGTCTATCATTCACTCTAAGCACAATGTTCTTTAAACACTATTTTTACATATATGTGCCTTTGCTCTCTGGAATGTTTTTCAGTCTATTCATATGGAAACACCTTAACTGTGTCTCGAAGTTGCATTGCTGGGTCTTTCTGAGCACCACCTTCACTTCCAGGTAAAAAATGGACTGTTCCCTTTGCTTGGCCTTTCTAGCACATTTTTATTACTCTGATAAAGGACTAACCAAATTGGGTTGGCTTTTTTTATTGGACTGTGGACTCCATAGAGTACTTACCTAGATTCTCTTTGTAGTGCCTAACAGCAAATGTCTGAAAGTTGCAGGGTATGTATGCAAAGATGCATAATGGGAAGGTGAGTGAGCAGAGAGCAAAGACGATGAAGGTCATTTAAGAAATATTTGCTTGACTGAAAGAATAAACAGAAACAAAATGAGCATTGATGGTTATACAATATTGATATGGAGGAAGCTCATCACACTTTTCTATCAGTGATATTGATTTAGACTGGTCCTGGATGGAGTGAGAAATTATAGTGGCCCCATAATCCTGCCTTTCATTTGCAAAACAATTGTATGGAGTACCTCAGTTAACAGGTCCTCATGGAAATTCTCAAAGCTATTTGTCATCTAGATAATTACTTGGTGGAACTCAGAATGATTCACATACACTGCTACTATTTTGTGGCTTCTACTGAGACAGAAGGTTTTTTTCTTCTCGGGATTTTTTTTTTTTCCTTTTTGACATCAGACATTCGGAATCACAGACAAGTAAAGGAAAACTCAAATACATCGTGTACTGCTTTGGATAGGAATAACAAACATGAAATACAAAACAATATCACTATATTTGGTATATCGTTTCATTTATATGCCTGAAAATGTATGTTCAGACTTGGTTTCTAATCACATCCATGGAAATAGGACATATCATGTCAAATCCACACCTACTGATGTGGATAATTTGGGTAAGCTTGTTTTCAGCATTGTCTTTGATTATTAGAACATAATTTATTGCTGGAACTATAAATATCAAATCAAATCTATTCTTTCTTTATTCTTAATCTATGTTCTAATTATGTTAGGCAAGAAGTAAGACTGTTCTATCCTCATTAGGATATTAGCATCTCTATCATTTGAAGATGATTTTTGAAATGATACAAAATCTGCATGCTATGCTGTTTATAATGTGCTAGAGATGAATAAACCTCTGGGTTATAAAAATATTTGCTTAAAATGGAAGACATATAAATCAGATGTTTGAGATTCAAAATATACAAACCTAACATGTAGGATATTTTCAAACCTAAGTCTTCAGATTTCATTTTCTATAAAGTCACAATGTTATTAAGGATTAAGTAAAATTGAATAAAGGGCTGGCTTTCTTTTTCGCTCCTCTTTCCTGTTTTAACTGATTTGAAAATGAAGTTAAGATGTCAAAGCCACTGTTGAAATAGCATAAGGAGTGTGATTTGATTCTGTGCATCGATAGAATCTGCAACCGTGGAGTAGTCTTTTAACCTTTTTGAAATTCACATGCACTATGTCAAAAAGGACTTTATTATCAGGTTAATAAGATCATGTCTGTAGAGTATTTTAAGCTCTTTATTCTGAGAATGATAAGCAAATGTGAGGTTTTATTATCATTATCATTATCATTGGCTTCAAAGGGAATTTGGCTTTCATAGCTCAGTAGGGTGAAAAGAAAGATAAGAACCTGGTTGGTGGTGTTCAAATAAATGTCAGGGTTAAGAACTCAAGGAGAAGCTGAGAAGAGACAGAGGGAGAAAAACCTTGTTTCATTGATACATCAGTTGAGGGCCAGCTGGAGAAAGATTGAATCCTAAATAAACTATCAGGGCAAACATACATGCTACGCAGTCATGTTCTCTCTGTCTCTCTCTCTCTCCCATCCACACATAGACATGCACACACACAATCTTTTAAATTCATTTCTCTATTATTTGATCTAATATGTTACTTATTCCTCAGTGTTAAATTAAAAAGATAAGGATTAGTAAAATTACTCTAATTGTATTTCTGACTGCTTCTCTTAATGGATGTGTTAATGGAATTTCCTTACATGTTTAATGTTGCATATATTAATGAAAAATACAGCAGACCACTTCTGTTAGATTAGACTAAAATAGCCATTTAGTCCTAAGAAGTAACATAAGTAATTTCCCAGTTTGAAAAGGATGGTAATATTGGGAGGAAAATCTTAACATTTTATGGTGGTTGCAATCCTATTGTGAAATCAAAGGTGATGTTTTAGCACAGTTTAACATTTGCATTTTTTTTAAAGCTCAGCTGAGAGCCAAAAATAAAAATAAAAAAACTGCTTCATATATCTAATACTGCTCATTGAAATGTAAATCACAGTAAATGACGTGTAGAAATAAATGGACGAACAGTAGAAAAAATAAAAATGTATTACCTTTATACAGCCATTTGTCTTCTGATAGCATGAGTAAAGCTTAAGTTAGACACAGTTACATGGGCTGACTTTTGAACAGTTTGAATTAACAAAATCAATCCTCATTAATTAAGCTATCAGTGATCTATGATACAATTAAGTTCCATAATAAAAAAATGCTACAGTGCATGCAGTGTCACTTGAGCTATATTCCTAACACTGAATTTTAACTACTGCTGGCTACCTCTTCCTGCAGGGCTGTGTAAAACTCCATCTGGCACACTAGACACGCACATTATGATACACGGTTTCTTTTCTATTCTTCAATTTAGTCTGACATCTGGTGGTCCAGGGGAACGACAGGCAATGCCTCCTAATGTAAACCGATTCACAAATGCTGCTTTTTTCCCCCAGTTTTCCCTTTGTCTTTCTAAAGTGCTTGAAATTGCGACCAAACCAGTTAATTACATGGAAATTCATATAGAATAACAATTTAAGCAGCGGAACAATAAAGGTGAAGAAAGTGACCTTCACGTGATGAATTATATACATGTAAGTATATCGAACTCTGCGGTGACTACAAAGCGTCAATAGAAAGCACCATATATTGGCCAATTAGACCCTCTTAGAAAGGGTACTATTTAATGGCACCACACTGGGGATCATAATGGGAATGTGGTACATGTAAGATTTCCTCCTTTCTTTCTCCCTGTCAAGATAGTTGGAGGGAGGGAAGTGAAGGGAACGAAGGGGAGGGGTAGCGGGAGCTACTGTGTATAGTGAGAAATCAACGTTTAAACAGGCATGAGGTAGTATTCAAAACCACTTATCTTTTATATTTTTCTTTGGGAAGAAGCGGACACTTCCAGCAGTTAGCAGCAGTCCAGATGGCAAACACAGTGGGCAGAAGCAGGAACAATTCCGTCCTCCCTGTGCTTGGGAAAAAAAATACTCTCAAATACCTCCAATTAATTTACTATGGTATATGCCACTAATTACCAAATCATGGAGGGACAGAGTGATACACTGTCAGCCTTATGATGTTCCTGTCATTTGTACAATTTATTCACACAGAAAAAGGAAAAAAGCACCTCTGATTTTTCTCATATTTGTCACTTAGCTACACCATTCTATAATATTTTGACCAATGAAGAGTCTTAATAAACGGACTTTTCTGTGCTCAGATTTTGACTATGTTTTCATATATTTTGCAATGACTGTAAATAGCATAGGAAATAACTATAATGCTTAGACTGATCCATATTTATGAAAGATTCTGGATTGACAGAATTATGGGTAAATTTCCCCATTGTGGGGAAACACACACACACACACACACACACACACACACACACACACAAAACAAAACAAAACAAACAAACAAAGGCTTTTACCTTGCCCACAAAAGACTGTTCTGAATGTTTGGACTGGTCTCTGTTTCCACTGAACCTTGTGACTCTGAAAAGGTTATTGGAAACAGTGCCAATTATGTTGGTGCTTTTGAAATATGGTCAAATCCTCTAGGAGGTAGACTCAAGCTGCCAATACCTAACCTCATAAAGGTCAATCAAAAGTTCAAATGAAATTGCTTTTAGTTACTATAAAACTTACCTGAGTTGAAATGATTGTGCCAAAGGAAAAATATTTCCACCTGCTCTTACCAGTCCTTTCTTTCATTTTAAGAGTAAAGTTTAGTCAGTATCCATAAGATTTCTCAAGAAAGAATTATTTTAAATAAACTTAACAACTATTATATAAACTTTTAAAGAAGGAGAAGAATGAATATATGTTCTGTAAGAAAATTGCATGCCCAGAATGTCTACAACAAACCATCCACAAGAAAAGTAGTGCCCTTCTGCTAGATTTCCTGGGATTATTATATTTATTAAGGAATAAGGCAGAGGAAAAATGGTACTGTGATTTTTAGAAGTATTCAAAAAGTTTATCTCACAAACATCTTACATTGATTGCTGATGAATAGCTCTCAAAATTATACATTGGTTTTCTTGGCTTTGGGCTTTGTGGCCTCCCAGCATATAAATATTTTTCCAAGGAATCATTTTAGAATTATGAGTCTCAGTTTTATAAGTCAATTTTTTTTTTCCAAGACAGTCTCGCTCTGTCATCCAGGCTGGAGTGCAGTGGCTGATCTCGACTCACTGCATCCTCCACCTCTCAGGTTCAAGTGATTCTCCTGCCTCAGCCTCCTGTGTAGCTGGGAGTCTGAGTCAGGTGGATTACCTGAGGTCAGGAATTCAAGACCAGCCTGGCCAACATGGTGAAACCCGGTCTCTACTAAAAATACAAAAAAAATTAGCCGGGCCTGATGGCAGACGCCTGTAATCCCAGCTACTCAGAAGGGAGGAATTCTACCCCCTGAGGGAGGAGAATTGCTTTAATTTGGGAGGCAGAAGTTGCAGTGAGCTGAGATCATGCCACTGCACTTCAGCATGGGAGACAGAGGGAGACTCCATCTATATATATATATATATATATATTTTTTTTTTAGATGGAGATATATATATATATCTCACACACTCAGAAGGAAGCAGAGTTCTATAAAAGATGGAGCACAAGAGCCAAGAATGAATCTTTTCCTTTCCAATAAAGTGGAGGAGCTACATTATTTTTAAATACTTGGATTTCTTAATTGGTGCTAGTTTTGATGGGTGCTACCCTGCTAATACTATTCTAGAATCTAGAACTATACAGACCCTTTTTTTTTTTTTTTTGAGACGGAGTTTCGCTCTTGTTACCCAGGCTGGAGTGCAATGGCGCAATCTTGGCTCACTGCAACCTCCGCCTCCTGGGTTCAGGCAATTCTCCTGCCTCAGCCTCCCGAGTAGCTGGGATTACAGGCACGCACCACCGTGCCCAGCTAATTTTTTGTATTTTTAGTAGAGACGGGGTTTCACCATGTTGACCAGGATGGTCCCGATCTGCTGACCTCGTGATCCACCCGCCTCGGCCTCCCAAAGTGCTGGGATTACAGGCTTTACAGACCCTTTTTGAAGCTTATAAGCAGACAATAGCATAATAAAGTACAGGGTAGGCAAAATGTAGAAATAAAATATAATAAAATACAGTTATGTTTACATATATGAATTATATTAGTGTCCCTCTTATTTTTCTCAAGTCTCATATGACTCATGGTTTACAGATGGTACCAGTAGTAGAATACTGGGAAAGGAAAGGGAGAGAGGGGATCACTGAATCTAGTACATGCTTTATTTTTTCACATTGTTTCCCCGTATTCTCTTGAAATCATGGGAAGGAGAAGATAATATAACCATTTTTTTTCAATAGAACTATTATTGAAATGGCTTCATTACTTTCTACAATAAGATATGGAAATCTTGTTCATACTACATGTATATCACTTTGTTGAGGATTAAAAAGAGTAATAAAAAAGATAACTAGTAATATGAAATATGTTAATGCAAAGTAGGAGAATTTACTACAGAAAATACTGGATAATATATTTTATTTATATAATATGTTTATATAATATGTTTTATAAATATAAAAAATAATATAAATATAAATATAAAACATTTATATAACATGTTTATACTGTTTATACAGAAAATACTGGATAATATATTTTAAGTTAGGTTTTATGTGAAAACACAGGGAATGTGTTTAAACATTAAAAAGCATTTATAATTTATACATGTATTAATGTATTAAATGCTATTACTTTAAAATAACTATCTTTTTTATGCAACAGGACACTTTAACAAATAAAATTCAGTCTGATACTAATGCATAGGTATTAGGGATCCATTTCAGCAATCTTAGGGCACTTTCTGTAGCGTTAGCAATTGGACCTATTATATGCTTTCAATTTTAAAATATTGTAAGGGGATCCTAATTTGGGGCCAGGGCTATTGTGTCAGTCTATGTCTGGATGTTATGCACCCAAGGTGGTTCATTATAGCAAGCAGGTTCCATTTCCAGATGGTTAGCTTGAGTAGACAGGGAGATTAGATGCCTCTTTTGTCAGACAGCCAAGAATTTCTGGGATGGTCCAATATTTGCATTCCAAAAAAGCAATGGCTGGATGAAGGCGTATCTCATAGCTGCTGAAATTTCCTTTGTACAAAGGGAGCAATTGCTCTCCTTTGTTGAGAGGCTGGTTTTTTTGTTATTGTTTTATTTTTTTACCTGCATAGTCACAGCCAAGATCAAAATGGTTTGCATTTGTTTATCTCCTTTGAGAGCCAGTGCTTTTTTCTGCCCAGCTGTCTGTAGTTCTAGAAGCCATTATGCAGGAAGTGATAAAAGCCAAGTAGCAGTTTCCTCAATTCATTCCTGAATAACTTTTCTTTCTATTCTTTTTCATTCCTACATGTGCACATGGCCTCATTATGGGAGTGATAACTCAGAAAGTGAGTCAGACAAAGGCAGATTGAGGTTTCCCAAATGTAGCAGCTGAACAGCAGCAATTAAGCTTGCCTTAAATGTAAGTGGCACAATTTGAAAAACAAGTGATTTGCTTTCTTTCCTTCCTCATGTATGTGACCTGGAATTTTCATATCTCTAGAATTTATTTTATCTCCAGGTATTGATAAAAAGATGACTAAGATACTATCTGATGAGACAATGCTTTAATAGAAGTATACAAAGTGCTGAAAATGGAAAAGGATATACCCACCTAGGCAAAAGAATGGAACCAATGAAACTGAGAGTTGAGGAATGAGTGTCCCTAGCAGGTGGAGAAAGCAGCACAGTGTTTCAGAAGAATGGATGAAACAGCACAACCTGAGGAAGAAGTGGGAGAAGAATCCAGAGTGGCAGGCAAAGGCAGAACTGAGGGGCTGGGTATGATTGTTTATATAATTGAAGCTATATTCTAGAGCTTTGATTAACTGCTGAGAGAGTATAAGCAAGCAAATTGTATGATCAGATTTCCAGTAACTTGGAAGATGAGTTTAAATGCTGAGGAATGAGAGACAAGATTGATGCAAAGAGCTGGCTGAGACGGAAAAAGGCTGGTAAGAGTGGAAGAGAAAGGCCACAGATGAGAAGGATCTAGGGATGAATATACACATGTTTAGGGGTGAGATTTTCTTTTGAAGAACATCCATGACCATAGTACCAGATGTATGTGTTGTATCTCTCACATATCAAATTGTAGAAATTGTAGAAATATTGTACCATACAAATAAATTCAAGAGTCAAGATAGGACTGTGGGACATGCTCAAGGAAGAGAAGGGACATTTGAGGTAAGCCTGTGGAAACAGACTAGTAAGAGGGCATCAAATATATTGCAGTGTGCAGAGAAACTCCAGTGTGAAGGGTATTTACTTCCCAATTGTTCAGTTTCATTGCTTTACTAACAATATATCAAATAATAGCAGCTACATTTCCATTATTTAAATTTTAAATGTTAACTGTAGTAGTCCTTAATTCACATTGTTGTGGCTGTTTTATGACAATTAAGAAAATAAAAATAGTCCTTAATAAGGCCTTTTTTTGTCCACTAAAATTGAGTGAGTAGCATTATTCTGGGGGTTTATAAAGACAGCAGCAATAGTCTTAATTTTGTTTTTCTTGAGTATTTAGCCAATGAATAATTTTAATTATAATATTCATGAAAATACACAGATAAATTATTGATGAGAATGCCAAATGCACATAAAACATAGGACTTGGAGTTAATTTAACCTGAAAGGTCAGTTCTCCTATGTTTATCCCTCTCTGCTGTGTGAGATACATCAGTGAAGTATTTTGAATATATTGCATTAAGGAATTTTTAAAATAATAAATCATCTTTAATTTCTAGCTGAAAATGAAAATATTTGGATGTATTCATGGCTGATCAAAAGAGTGAAAGGAGTAAACAATGTACTATTTTTACTCTTATTCCAGTAACTCCTAATGGAACTCAACCAGTAATTCTCCATCGTTTTCTTATAATCACATGTACTCTTGCTGGCACTGATAGGCAGGAAGAAAGAAGGTTTTGGGAATATGGTTAAAATGGGTTGGACATTGTGGTGACAGCCTTCTCTCTTTAATTCAGTGAATTTATCTCTGCCCACAAAGTCCCACCATTTGAGGTTTTGTTTGGTTTAAAATAAGATAGCTTTCTTAATTTGATTCTTGATTTCCATTTCAGCAATGATATCACATTGTAACTTAGTGTTAGAACTGACAATATTTGCACATAATGAGCAGGAATGCTTCTTTTCGTTTCCAAAAGCATGCTTCCAGTTCAGGGACCTCATTAATGCTTGTCTGACTTACTACAATAACCTTCTGACTGGTCTCTTTGCCTTTAATCTCCCTGTCTTGAATTCATCATTGTTCCTGATTAATTTTCTTTTTGTACCATTCTACTCTGACCATTACCCTTCTCAAAAATATTCAATGACTCTCAACTCTCCACTTCAAAAAATATTTTAAATTCTTTAGATCAATTATTGTAGTATTGTGGGTTTTTATACCAAAAAAATCTATTGAACCTGATGACAGTTATAGACACTCCCCTAGTAAATCGCAATTATGTTAAAACTTACATCAAAGTTTCATAAAATGTTCAGCTAATTCACTGACACTCTGAAACACATAGGAATAAACACCTCCATATTTCTTCCTTTCATTCAGCAATCCAACACATATCAGTAGTCTTTTATTATATATCAATAACTGTTCTTGATGCCTAGGATAAAGTAGCAAATAAAACATGTAAAAATTCCTACTTCATTTGACTTATACTCTAATGTGAGCAGGTAAACAATAAAAATGAATGAGTAAAATACACAGTATGTGAGGCAGTAATGGCTGTGAAGAAGGAAACAGAAATCAAAGAAGTAGGATATAAAATGTTGAAGGACAGTTGAGAAATTAAATATGTCAATCAGGAAAACTCTCTTTGAGAAAGTAGTTTTTTAGTAAAAACCTAAAGGAAGTGAGCTAGCCATACGAATGTTTGGGAATAGTATCCAGGTATCAGAACCAGCAAGTACAAAGGCCCTGTGATGAACATTGTTGTCAAGTTTGAAGAACAAAAAGACCATTAGCGCTGTAGTGAACAGAAAAGAAATGAAGTCAGAGTTACATGTAACCAGATCACGTATAACTTATAAGTAATAGTAAATACTTTGCTGTTTATTGTGAGTGAAATGTTGGCCTTTAAGATATATTCAACTTTCTTCTAAGTCTGGTTTTAACCAACTTTCATTTTACCTATGACCACTCTCCAAACCATATAACATGATTTTACTTGATCTCTAAAACAATGTAAAATTTAACTACTTGTATACATGAATCTCATGTATTCATATGGCTAGTTCACTTCCTTCAGGTTTTTTATTCAAAAACTACTCTCTCAATGAGAGTTTTCCTGGTGGACTTATTTAATTTCTCAACTGCCCTTCAACATTGTATATCCTATTTCTCTGACTTCTGTTTCCTCCTTAGCACCCATCAGTGTCTCTCGTACTATGTATTTTACTTATCTGTATTGTTTACTTTCTCATATTACAGTATAAGTCAAATGAGGGTAGAAATTTTTATGTGTTTTATTTACTACTCTATCCTAGGCATCAAGAAAAGTGACATATATATATATATATATCTTATATATATATATATATTCTTATATATATCTTATTTATATGTATATATATATAAAATACACACATATATATTTTAAGGTGAGTATATAGATATGTAATTTAAACATACCTTTTATTCTGATGCCGTCAACTGAATGCATGCTTGTCCCATCCCCCCATTCACATGTTGAAACCCTAATATCCAGTGTGATGGTATTTGAGGATGGGATATTTGGGAACTGCATCTTAGATACCTCAACTCATCTCCATGTGTCACTCATCCTCCAGGATGGTAGTCTGGACTTCCTTATAAGGGTAGTCACAGAAATCCAAGTAGAGCAAAGAGGGATAATCACACACTGCAAGTGTTTTTCAAATTTCTGCTTAGTCATACTTACTTTTATCATTGTTACTTTTATCATTGCTCAAAATAAGTAAAGTGGCCAAGACTAGAGTCAGTATAAGAGACTTCATAGGGTGTGAACTTAGAAAGGCATGGACAAATTGGGAACCATTACTCTAAAAGTCTGCCATATATTATGTACATTGTTAAAGGTGACAATTTTAACAAATTGCCTTTCTTACAGTAATAATGAGACATTGAATATCAAAACATACATAAGTGGCATTTGAAGAGAAAAGCCAAAATGTAAATCAAATCCTATAAAGCAGCTTTAAAAATTTTTTTTAAAAAGAAGTTATTTTTCAGAGATGCATGCTACTAAGAATAACCCTTATTTGTTGACTATTGGGTGTTTGGCATACATTTTTAAATTTAATATTTACTGAAAATCTGTCAGGTAGCAATTATTACTCCCTTTGTATAGAAAATAATCTGAGAATCGTAGGGGTCTCTTGTCCAAAGTCAGGACCAACCTACGATAAAGTCTTTGCTCTTTTCCCACCTGCCACTCTGCAATAGAAAGAAAACAGACTAGATATCAAGAAATAGGATACCAGAGAAAAACGGCAGATAGGAGGCAGGACTAACTTGCAGCTTCCACACAGACGAACAGAGAAGCATGTGGAGACCCACATAGTGAACTTTTGCTTCAAGAACTACCGCAAGAATATACCAGGGAAGCTGAGAGAATCCAGACCCTTTGAAGGAGGTGGGTTGTCGCTGCAGACTCTGTGAGACAGCTAGGAATTGTAAGTCTTGCTTTCTTGCTTGCTTTCACAGCTGGGAGGCTTGTAGACAGGGGCAAGTTCTTAGCTCTGCTCACCAGCTGCCTGGAAATGAACTCAGTGCTACTGGGGATGCACGGTGGGAGTGAGACCAGCCTTTCAGGCTGTAGGCTGCAAGGGAGCTGGGTGAGACCTTGGTTGCTGGCTTTCCCCAACTTCCCTGGAAACCTGTGTGACACAGCAGAGGCAGCCATAATCACCCTGGGGACATAAGTCAACTGGCCTGAGAACCACACTCCCATCGCCTACAGCAGCCACAGCAAGGTTTACCCCAAAAGTCTGAGCTCAGAAACCCCCTAATCCTGTCCCTACCTAATGGTCTTTCTCTACCCACTCTGGTAGCCAAAGACAAAGGGCATAATCTCTTGTGAGCTCTATGGCCCTGCCCATCCTCCTGGCTGGAGGCCAACCAACACAAAACCAGTGCATTTAACAAAAATACAGCCAAGGGCTCTCACAGAGTCCATGTCACTCCCCTACTACCTGCTACCTGCTACCAGCTACCTCCATTTGAACAGGTGTTAGTATCTACAGCTGAGAAACTTGAAAACGGATCACATTGTAGGACTGTTTGCAGACATTCTCCAGTATCAGCCCATAGCCTAGTAGCTCTACTGGGTGGCTAGATCCACAGGAAAAATAACAATCACCACAGTTTAAGTGTTAGGAAGCTCCATCCATAGGGGAAAGCAGGGAGTACCACATCAAGGGAACACCCTGTGGAATCTGAACAGCAGTTTCTTGAGTCCCAGATTTTCCTTCTGACATAGTCTACCCAAATGAAAAGGAGCCAGAAAAACAATTCTGGTAATATGACAAAACAAGATTCTTTAATACCCCCAAAAGGTCACGCTAGTTCCCCAGCAATGGATCTAAACCAAGACAAAATCTTTGAATTGGTAGAAAAATAATTCAGAAAGTCAATTTTTAAGCTAATCAAGGAGGCACCAGATAGAGGTGAAGTCCAACTTAAAGAAAGAAAAAAAAAAAAAATGATACAGGGTATGAATGAAAAAATCTCCAGTGAAATAGATAGCATAAATAAAAGCCATCACAAATTCTGGAAATCAAAGACATACTTTGAGAATGGAAAAATCACTGGAAAGTCTCAGCAATAGGATTGAACAAGCAGAAGAAAGAACTTCAAGGCTTGAAAATAAGGCTTTTGAATTAACTCAATCTGATGAAGACAAAGGAAAAAGAATTTTAAAAAGATAAACAAAGATTCCAAGAAGTTTGGAAATATGTTAAACAACAAAACCTAAAAATTATTGTTGCTCCCAAGGAAAAAGAGAAATCTAAAAGTTTGGAAAACACATTTGAGGAAATAATCAAAGAAAATTTCCCCAGCCTTGATAGAGATCTACACATCTAAATACAAGAAGCTCAAAGAACACCTGGAAAATTCACTGAAGAAAGATCATCACCTAGCATATATTCATCATGTATCTAAAGTCAAAATGAAAAAAAGAATCGTAAGAACTATGAGGCAAAAGCATCAGAAACCCATAAAGGAAAACCTATCAGATTAAAAAGCAGGTTTCTTAATGGAAATTCTACAAGTCAGAAGGGATTAGGACTTATCTTTAACCTCCTTAGATGAAACAATGATCAGTCAAAAATTTTGTATCCAGCAAAACTAAGCATCATAAATGAAGGACAGGTACAGTCTTTTCCAGACATATGCTGAGAGAATTTGCTGCTGTGAAGCCAGTACTGTAAGAAGTGTTAAAAGGATCTCTAAATCTCGAAACAAATCCTTAAAAGATACCAAAACATAATCTCCTTAAAGCATAAATCTCACAGGACCTATAAAACAACAACACAATGAAAAAAATCCCAAAGGTATTCAGGCAACAAATAGCATAATGAATAAAATATCTCACATCTCAATACTAACATTGAATGTCAATGACCTAATTGCTCCTCTTAAAAGATACAGAATTGCAGAATGAATAAGAACTCACCAACCAAGTATCTGCTATCTTCAAGAGACTCACCTGAAACAGAAAGACTCACATAAACTTAAAGTAAAGGGGTGAAAAAAAGATATTGCTTTTAAATGGACACCAAAAGCGAGCAGGAGTAGCTATTCTTATATCAGACAAAACAAACTTTAAAGCAACAGCAGTTAAAAAAGAAAAAGACTAGCCCAACAGGAAAATATAATCCTAAATAATATGCATCTAACACTGGAGCTCCCAAATTTATAAAACAATTACTCTAAACCTAAGAAATAAGATAGACAGCAACACAATAATAGAGGGGGACTTCAATACTCCACTGAGGGTACTATCAAGTCATCAAGACAGAAAGTCAACCAAGAAACAATGGACTTAAACTGTACCCTAGAACAAATGAACTTAACAGATATTTACAGAACATTCTAACCAACAACTGAAGAATATACATTCTATTCATTGACACATAAAATAGTCTCCAAGATAGACCATATGATAGGCTACAAAAGAGTTCTCAAAAAATTTAAGAAAATCAAAATTACAGCAAGTAGTCTCTCAGACCACAATGGAATAAAATTGGAAATCAATTCCAAAATGAACCTTCAAAAGAATGCAAATACATGGAAATTAAATAACCTGCTCCTGAATGATGGTTGGGTCAACAATGAAATCAAAATGGAAATTTAAAAATGCTTTGAACTGAATGATAATAGTGGCACAACCTATGAATACCTCTGAGATACAGCAAAGACAGTGCTAAGAGGAAAGTTCATAGCCTTAAATACCTAAATCAAAAAGTCTGAAAGAATATATATATACAATCTAAGGTCAGACCTCAAGGAACTCGAGAATCAAGAATAAAGCAAATCCAAACACAGCAGAAGAAAATAAATAACAAAGATCAGAGCAGAACTAAATGAAATTAAAACAAAAAAGTGCAAAAGATAAATAAAACAAAAGCCTTGTTCCTTAAAAAGATAAATAAAATTGATGGACCATTAGTGAGATTAACCAAGAGAAGAGGAGAAAAGATCCAAATAAACTCAATCACAAATAAAACAGGAGATATTACAACTGATACCATAGAAATACAAAAGATCATTCAAGGCTATTATGAACACCTTTATGCACATAAACCAGAAAACCAAGAGGAGATGGATAAATTTCTGGAAATAGAAAACCCTTCTAGATTAAACCAGGAAGAAATAGAAACTCTAAGCAGACCAATTACAAGAAGTGAGATTGAAATGGTAATTAAAAAGTTACCAACAAAAAAAGTCCAGGACCAGATGGATTCACAGCTGAATTCTATCAGACATTCAAAGAAGAATTGGTATCAATCCTATTGACACTATTCCAAAAGATAAAAAGGGAATTCTCCCTAAATCATTCTATGAAGCCAGTATCACCCTAATACAAAAACCAAAAGGACATAATAAAAAAAGTAAACTACAGACTAACATTCCCGATGAACATAGATGTAAAATCTTCAACAATATACTAGCTAACTGAATCCAATAGCATATCAACAAGATAATCCATCATGATCAAGTGGGTTTCATGCCAGGGACTCAGGGATGGTTTAACACACCAGTAAATGTGATATACCACATAAACATAATTAAAAACAAAAATTACATGATTATCTCAACAGACACAGAAAAAGCATTTGACAAAATCCAGCATCCCTTTATGATTAAAACCCTCAGCAAGGTCGGGAGCAATGGCTCACACCTGTAATCCCAGCAATTTGAGAGGTTGAGGCAGGTGGATCACTTGAGGTAAAGAGTTTGAGCCTAGCCTGGCCACCATAGCAAAACCCTATCTTTAATAAGAAAACAAAAAATTAGCCAGACATGGTGGCACATGACTGTAATCCCAGCTACTTGGGAGGCCGAGGCAGGAGAATTGGTTGAATCTGGGGGCAGAGGTTGCAGTGAGCTAAAATCACACCACTGCACTCCAGCCTGGGTGACAGAGTGAGAGTCCACCTAAAAAAAAAAAAAAAGAAGCCTCAGCAATACAGCATAGAATTGACATATGACAAACCCACAGCCAACATTATACTAAACAGTAATAAGTTGAAAGCATCCCCACTGAGAACTGCAACAAGACAAGAATACCCACTTTCATCTTTTCTATTCAGTGTAGTACTGCAAATCCTAGCCAGAAAAATCAGACAAGAAAAGAAATAAAGGGAAGTCAAACTGTCTTTGTTTGCTGATGACATGATTGTATACCTAGAAAACCCCAAAAACTCATCCAAAAAGCTCGTAGAACTGGTAAATGAATTCAGCAAAGTTTCAAGATATAAAATTAATATACACAAATCAGTAGCCTTGCTATACACCAACAGTGACCAAGTTGAGAATCAAATCAAGAACTCAACCCTCTTTACAATAGCTGCAAAAAATAAAATAAAATACTTAGGAATATACTTAACCAAGGAAGTAAAGGACCTCAACAAGAAAAACTACAAAATGCTGCTGAAAGAAATCATCGAAGTGTTTGATGGTCCACAAACAAATGGAAACACATCCCAAATTCATGAATGGGTGGAATCATTGTTTTGAAAATGATCATATTTCTAAAAACAATCTATAAATTCAATGTAATTCCCATCAAAATACCACCATAATTCCTCATAGAACTAATAAAAATAATCCTAAAATTCATAAGGAAGGAAAAAAGAGCCCACATAGTCAAAGCAAGACTGAGCAAAAAGAACAAATCTGGAGGCATTACATTACCCAACTTCAAACTACACTATAAAGTCATAGTCACCAAATGAGATGGTACGGGTCCAAAAACAGGCAGATGGACCAATGAAACAGAATTTAAAAAGCCAGAAATAAAGCCAAATACTTACAGTCAACTGATCTTTGACAAAGCAAACAAAAACATGCAGTGGGGAAAGGATACCCTATTCAACAAAGGGTGCTGGGATAATTGGCAAGTCACACATAGACTAATGAAGCTGGATCCTCATCTCTCACCTTATATAAAAATCAACTCAAGATGGATCGAAGTCTTAAATCTAAGACCAGAAACCATAAAAATTCTAGAAAATAATGTTGGAAAACCCCTTCTAGACATCGGCTTAAGCAAAGATTTCATGATCAAGAATCCAAAAGCAAATGCAACAAAAACAAAGATAAATAGATGAGATTTATAATTAACTAAAAGTCTTCTATACAGCAAAGGAAATAATCAGAAGAGTAAAGAGACATGCCACAGAGTAGGAGAAAATCTTCACAATAGATTTATTAAAGAACTAATATCAAGAATCAACAAGGAAGACAAACAAATCAGCAAGAAAAAGAAATAATCAAAAAGTGGGCTAAGGAAATGAATAGTCAGTTCTCAAAAGAAGACATGCAAATGGCCAACAAGCATATGAAAAATGCTCAATGTCCATAATTATCAGGGAAATGCAAATCAAAACCACAATGCAATACCACTTTTCTCTGGAAAGAATGGCCATAATAAAAAAAAAATAGATGTTGGCATGGATGTGGTGAAAAGGGAATACTTTTACACTGTTGGTGGGAATGCAAACTAGTACAACCACTATGGAAAACAGGGTGGAGATTTTTTAAAGAAGTAAACAGGCTGGTTGTGGTGGCTCACATCTGTAATCCCAGCACTTTGGTAGGCTGAGACAGGTGAATCACCTGAGGTCAGGAGTTTGAGACCAGCCTGGCCAACATGACAAAACTCTATTTCCACTAAAAATACAAACATTAGCTGGTGTGCGTCTGTAGTTCCAGCTACTTGGGGTGGCTGAGGCATGAGAGTCACTTGAACCTGGGAGGCAGAGGTTGCAGTGAGCTGAGATCAAGCCACTGTACGTCAGCCTGGGCAACAGAGCAAACTCCATCTCAAAAAAGAAAGAACTAAAAGTATATCTACGATTTGGTCCAGCAATCCCACTTCTGGGTATCCACCCAGAGGAAAATAAGTCATATGAAAAGATACTTGCACATGCATGTTTATAGCAAAAATATAGACCTAGTCCAAATGCCCATCAATCAATGACTGAATAAAGAAAATGTGGTGTATATATATCATAGAATACTATTCAGCCATAAAAAGGAACAAAATAATGGCATTTGCAGCAACCTGGATGGAATCAGATTCCATTATTTTAAGTGAAATAACCCAGGAATGGAAAACCAAACATTGTATGTTCTCACTCATAAGTGGGAGCTAATCTAAGACGATGTAAAGGCATAAGAATGATACAATGGACTTTGGAGACTTGGGGGAAAGGGTTGGAAGGTGAGGGATAAAGGACTACACACTGGGTACAGTGTACACTGCTCAGATGATGGGTACACCAAAATCTCGGAAATCATCACTAAAGAATTTCTTCATGAAAAGAAATTTTAAATAGCAATAATAAAAATAAGTGAAAAAAATTAAGTTTCTTGTTAATTTTGTGTTTTGGATAATAGGGACTGATGTATTATATAGTATTATCAGTTTTTATAGAATCAGAATGTAATATAAACTATCATTGTTTGTTGATGACATGATTGAATGCCTAGAAAACCCCAAAGACTCATCCAAAAAGCTCGTAGAACTGGTAAATGAATTCAGCAAAGTTTCAAGATATAAAATTAATATACACAAATCACGGTGGTGGACACCCGTAGTCCAAGCTACTCAGGAGAATCGCTTGAACCCAGGAGCCGGAACTTGAATTGAGCTGAGATCACGCCACTGCACTCCAGCCTGGGTGACAGAGAGAGACTCCGTCTCAAAAAAAGAAAAAAAATTCAATTTCAATGGATATGTTTTGCAATTTGAATGGATCTTTTACCCATGCATGAGTTTATGTCATCATGCATTGGCCATTTGAAAAATATTGGTTTACAAGTAAGTTATACAGATCTTATAAAAGTTTCACTATATAATATCAAAACTCACATTCATTAATATGACCACTGATCTCATCAGAAAATAATTAAAATATTGGAAAGCTGATACTATGATACTATTATTTCACTATATAGTATCAAATAAATATAGCTGATATATATTTATATATATATAAATAAAGCTGATACTATTATTTCACTATATAGTATCAAAATTCATGTTCATTAATATGACCACCAATCTCATCAGAAAATAAAGTAATAGAAAGCTGTCAAAAAAAAATTGTTTGAACCTCCCAGGTTCAAACAATTCTCCTGCCTCAGCCTCCCGAGTGGCTGGGTTTACAGTCACCTGCCACCATGCCCAGCTAACTTTTTATATTTTTAATAGAGACAGGGTTTCACTATGTTGGCCAGACTAGCCTCAAAACCTGACCTCAGGTGACCTAAAATGATACTTGAAGTATTATATCTTTATCATACTTCATGTATGTCAAAGGTGCTCAGTATCCTATTGTATCTAAAAATAGTTTGCTGTGTGTATACTATCCTTAAAAGATTTAGACATGTGAATTGGGTGGGAAGGGCAGATATATTACCTTCTATTGTAATAATTGCTTTCCATGTTAAATTTGAAGTATAGTAGATCACGTTTTGGCAGTGGAGGGGACTAAAAACCATACAGATTTACTATGGTGCAGTTCTGGTGGCTGGAAGTCCAAAATAGGTCGGCAGGGATGTGTTCCTTCTGGAGGCCTTAGAGAAGAAACCATTCTTGACCTTTTCCCACTTCTGGAGGCTGCCCATGTTTCTTGGCTCTTGTCTCCACATCACTCTGTTTTCAGCTTTGGTCATCACATCGATCAGACTGCTTTTCAATTTACCTTCTCTTAGTACTCACTATTTGTAATTCTCCTAAAATGATAGTTATAGAAAATGTTTATAATTATGCTTTGTGTAGGCTGTACATTTTTATAAAATTAGCTATCTTGGTTGTTAAAAAAAAAGAGTCTCCATAATTAAAAATTCAACTAAAAATAATAAATAAAAGAGTACCTAGAAAACAAAGAAAAATAGGATACATTTCTGGCTACGACATACTTTATTTAATCAACATTTAACTCAGAAATTTCTCTTGACTCCTTTGTGACTTTCTATCTTGCCCAATAGTATCCTAGCCCAAGCTGATCTCTTTTGCTGGAATATTACAGTGACTAATACAAGAAGTACTTTTTCAACATTTAAATTTGCTCATGTTATTTCCCTTTCTTACAATTCTTTATTGTATTTGCTGCACGGACTCTTTCTCTCTGTCTCTCTGTAACAAAACTCACAAGACTCTGCAAGATCTGGCCCCTAACTACTTCTTTAAACCTTGTGCTACGGGCACAGACTTCTTTTCAGCAATTAATAGATCAATCAATTCAATCAATAAATATTTTTTGAGTGACTATTATTCTGTGGTACTGGGTATACGTGAGTAAACAAGACAAAAATCACTGTTATCGATCGAGCTTACATTCTAGCAAAGCAGTCAATGAATACACAATCAACACTATATATGTAAACGCTAAACTATATGAAAAGGTAGTAAGTCCTATGGAAAAATGGAGCAGGATAAGCAAGTACTAGAGGGTGGAGTGGGGTAGGTTGAAGCATTATGGAAAATGGGAGTCAGGATAGACTCCATTGTAAATGTGGACCTGATGCTTATGAAGCAGCTGGCTCGGAAGACATCTGGTAAAGCGGACTAAAGCATTAAGATGGGAGCAAAGCTGGTGTGCTCTGAGAATGTCAGGGAGGGCAGTGCATCTGAGGCTGACAGGGTGAGGGGGAGAGCAGTCAGAGAAAGGTCACAGATCCTTCTTAACCAGGGCTACAGATCAAGTAGTTTCTCATCTGCCTCCCACTATGGAGCCTTTGTAGTTACAGTTCCATCCTTCCTCATTTGGTAAATTCCTGCTCATCATTGCCATCTCATTTCAAGTTTACTTTTGTTGGAAAATATTTCTAATGAAGTTGACTAAGTTATCTTATTGCAGGTTCTCATAGAACTATGAATTTCTCTCTCTCCTTTTTTTTTTAAGACAGGGTTTCATTCTGTCAACCAGGCTGGAGTATGGTGGTACAATCTTAGCTCATGGCAACCTCTGCCTCCCAGGTTCAAACAATTCTCCTGCCTCAGCCTCCCGAGTGGCTGGGTTTACAGGCACCCACCACCATGCCCAGCTAACTTTTTATATTTTTAATAGAGACAGGGTTTCACTATGTTGGCCAGACTAGCCTCAAAACCTGACCTCAGGTGATCCGCCTGCCTTGGCCTCCCAAAGTGCTAGGATTACAGGTGTGAGCCACCACGACTGGCCTCTCTTGTATTTTTTATCACAGTTATGTTTTACATTTTTGGCATGATTATTTTGTAATACTTTGATTCACTGCTAGGCTGTAAGCTCTATGAAGATTGGGACCATTTCTCTTTGTACTTCCCACAGACTTTGCAGCACATTTCACAATGTTAAAAACCCAGTAGATGTATAATAAATTATGTTGAACCAATCAGTAAATGAAACACATATTAAGCACTTATGTGAAGTGATACAGCAGAGTGAATATGAACAAATCACTTCCATGTACCAAGACTGTATTTCTTCCACATTCAATGGACAGTTGGACTGAGCTGTCTCCAAGATCAACTAAGGACATATTATTTAGTGAAAAAGATTCAACACACTGCCTTCTAATTGTTCATTGCCATAGTGCATTTACAAAGAGATATTACTTATCAATACATTTAGTTAGGAGCTGAATTTTGTCCCCTCCGCCCCCCAAAATTGATATACTGAAGTCCTAAACTCCAGTACTTCAGAATGTAACTATATTTGGAGACAGGACCTTAGAGAGTTAATTAATGTAAAATGAGGTTTTATGAGAGGGCCATTTTCCAATATGACTGGTGTCCTTATTGAAGAGGAGATTAGGACACAGATCATACAGAATGAAGACGTAAGAAGAAGACATCATCTGTGAGCCAACAAGAGGCTTCAGAAAAAAACAAACCTACTGACACCTTCATTGGCTTTCTAGCCTCCAGAACTGTGAGAAAATAAATGTTTGTTGTTACAGTACCCAGTCTGTGGTATTATGTTATGGCAGCTCTAGCAAACTAATATGCACTTAAAATATTCTTCAGACATCTGTTTTCTGGTTCTGCATGTAAGGGGCTTAGAAGTTACCACTCCATCCTAACAACAGATAAAAACCTTCCCGTCCCCCTAAACCTCACTACCACATTATTAAAGGCTATTAAGGGCAGTTCTTTTTACCTAGTACATCATGTCTGGAAATTACAAGGCATACCAAAGACAAAAAAAGATAGGTTTAAGTGACAGAGTAGGCATCAGAACCAGATATGTCAGGTATGTTGAAATGATCAGACCAGGAATTAAAAATAATTGTGATTAATATGCTAAGAGCTCTACTGAATAAATTTGACAGCATTCAAGAACAGATGAGCAATGTAAGCAGAAATAAATCCTAAGAAAGAACCAAAAAACAAGAAATGCTGGAGTTTAAAAGTGCTATAACAGAAATGCATTTGGTGAGCTTATCAGTAGAATGGACATAGTCAAAAGAACCTCTGACCTTAAGTATAACTCAATAGAAATTTGAAAAGCTGAAAGGCAGCAAAGGTAACAAAGATTAAATAGAAGAAGAAAAATAGAAAGGAGCAGAAGAAATATTTATTTATTTACTTAGACAGAGTCTCACTCTGTCACCCAGGCTGGAGTGCAGTGGTGCAATTCTCCTCCTGAGTAGCTAGGATTACAGGTGTGTGCCACCACCCCCAGCTAATTATTTTTGTATTTTTAGTAGAGATGTGGTTTCACCATGTTATTCAGGCTGGTCTCGAACTCCTGACCATGTGATCTGCCAGACTCAGCCTCCCAAAGTGCTGGGATTACCAGCACCATGAGCCACTGTGCCTGGCTCAGAAGAAATATTTGAAACAATAATGATCAAGAATTTCCTTCAAATTAATGTCAGACACCAACTCACAGGTCCAGAAAGCTCAAAGAATATCAAGTGAGATAATGAAGAAGAACAAGGAAAAAGAAAAACAAAACAATACAAAAAATATAGGCAAATTATAGAAAATAAAATTTAAAGAGTAAGTCCTGAAAGAATCAGAGGGAAAAAGCACCTTACCTATAGACCTACCTATAAAGTAACAAAGATAAGAATTATTCCAACTTCTCTTCAGAAACCATTCAATCAATAACAGAAGGAGTAAAATATTTAAAGTGTTGAGGAAAGAAGCCAACTTAGAATTCCATACTCTGCAAAATTATCCTTTAGAAGTGAAGGAGAAACAGTTTTCCAAACAAATAAAAAATGAGGGAATGTTTTTCTAGCAAATCTGCCTTACAAGAAATGTTAAAAGAAATGTCTCTTAGAGAGAAGAAAAATAATATAGATAAAAACTCAGATCTATATAAAGAAAGGAATAACACCAAAGATAGAATAAGTAAAAGTAAAATAAAAACTTCTTTTTCTTATTCTTAATTAATCTAACTGATTACAGTGTGTTCAAAATAATAATGGCAGCAATGTATTTTAGTACATCTGCATATGTATGCTTACATGTAAATGAAATGAATGCCAGTAATGATACAAAGGGCAAGAGATAATTAGAATTGTCCTGTTATTATATGGTTCTCACACCACCCATTTAATGGTAAAATGTTTTTAAAAGTGGGCTTGAAATAGTTGTAAATGTATGTTGCAAGCTCTAGGGAAGAAAGAAGTGAAAAAAAGAAGTATAAGTGACATGCTAAGAATGAAAGAAAATAAAATCATACAAAAGGCAGAAAAGGAGCAGAAGACAAATATAGGAACAAAGAACAAGGGCAACAAATTAAAAACAATAAAAATATGGTAGATATTTACTTTAAATATCAATTATCTAAATACACCTATTAAAAGACAGAGATTATCAGAGTGTATAAAAAAGTAAAACTCAACTATATGTTGTCTACAAGAAACTCACTTTGAACAAAGAAAAATTTACTATGTTAACACTAACCAAAAGAAAGCAGTAGTACCATATTAATTTTAGACAGCAGAATTCAAAGCAAGAGGAGTTAATAGGAATAAAGAAGAGCATTATAAAGTTTATTCTCTGCTTATGATTTATAGAGATCTCTGATCTTCATTTGCCATACCAATGTGCCAATCATCTTCCTTTCATAGATATCAGCTAAAAGAGGACTTCCAGAAATCCTAGTGCTCTGCCAAACAGAGATATGAGACCAAAGAAGTTGAGAGATTTTCCTAAGATTTTTTGGCCAGCCAGATTTCTGTATGCATTACCACTGGCCTAGTGAACTATCTAATCTCATAAACCAAGTGGACATTTTTTGGATAAGCAGGTCCACAGGTCCTTAATGCTTTGTAAATACATTCTTTAGAAGCAATTTATGAGAAGTGAAAATGAGTCTAAATATACCAGTAATGATTTTGTAATCCTCATACTCTCAATATGAAGTAACTCGATAGTGTGATTCCATTATATTTATAAATCCAGCAATAGTCTCCCACACTGAATTTTGTAGCAGTATCATTTGTTTGAAATACTTTAAATCTGATATTTTAAACTTCTAATAAAGTTCAAAGTATTTTTCAACCAACATTCAAATTTGTTCAGAATAAATTACAGATTATTCTTAAAATTATTTTTTATTGTATATTTTGATCTAAAAGTAATAGATTCTATGAATTATTTTAACCTCTAAAATGAAATGTATTTTTATCTGTACTTCATGCACAGATTATTATAAATAAACTCCAGATTTCATTGACATTAAATGTGAGTAGAAATCATCATTTGTTTTGGAAACAAGAGTTTAAAAATTATTCCTTCTATTTAATATATAACTACTAAGTAAGCATCTAAATACAGCCTATACTGCTCCATTCATGATTAGAATTATAGATTTCATCCATGTTATACATTAATAGCATATTAATAATAGTTTCTATTTTAAAGGAAGTAACTTTTTCTCAGTTCTCTAAGAGGATTCATAATTTCTTTGTGCTGACCTGCCTGACAAAATCAGTAAAGTAGTATTAACCTGTATCTGATTGTATGTTTCACAAATGTATTATTATTTTTCAATACTAGTTTCTTCCAGATCAGTGCATAAACTGATGTCCAGATCACTATTCAGAGTTACTTATGATGAGTATTAATTTTTGTCACTCAACTTCTCCTGAAGATGCAGGTCCCATTATTTAAAATAAACTTAAAATGTATTTTATTCTCATTGTTGTCCTTTTTTCTAAGAGTATCACTCACAATAAAAAGACTTCTATCCTGTCTTATTTTTTTATGTTTAATAGTGATGTTATTAAAAAATGCACACTTATATGTAAGATAAATTTTATTAGCCAATAGAAATTATTACTGCTGTTCTTGTTACAGATTAATATCTCGTGAGGTGCAACAATTTATATTCACTTAATTCAAAACCATGAAGAGATCCTAGGTTGCATATTGATTTTGAGGGAAGAATACTTTATCCAGTTTATCCTTGAAATAGCCCATTATTTTCTATTTAGAGAAATCTTTGTAGCCTAATCCCTTTGATACAAAGAGGAAATGATAAAATTTATAGTGTGCCCACTAGAGAAGAATGATGTGTGTTTACTGTGAAGACGGGTGTTTTAAACAATCTAAGAGACACATGGGAAATAAAATGAATTGATTCTAATTCAGTAGTCAGAAGGTGAGGGTATAGACATTTAGGTTTTTTTAGACCTTCCTAATATCTTTTCCTTCTTCTTCTGGTAATTGCAGCCAAAATTCATAATAGGGAATTGTCACAACACTATTTTGTGTGGTCTTAATAACACTGTAAATCAAGCCAAGCCTCAGAACTTAAGATAAATAGGTGAATCAGACTTTCTCTCCATTTGTCACTTATATTCAGGCCTTAAATATTGATAGAAAAACCTCAAGAATCTATAGGAAAAAGTTATTGGCAATCTAGATGCTGTGGCAGAAGTACATTGCAGGACTGGTTAATTTTGAATTTATAATTTAGTACATACCTGGTTAAAGTATTATGGAAGAAAGTGTACTACAATATGAACTCCATTTTGTTTCTTCTCAAGAGAGTAAAAATGTTCTTGAATTGCCAGGAAATAGGCCTCAATTTACAGTCTGAAAGCTTAGGAGCATCTTGGGAACTGTGCTACCAGGTTAATCAGTTACATCATCCTGAGCTTGTCCTCTCACCCACAACTCTAAATGTGTGCAGTAGAGAAATGCTCTGCTACTGGGGGCAGAGGGTGGATGTGTGGACCAAGATAGAGCTAGACTAGATGAAAAGTGTGATCAAGTGTCTGTTTCAAAAACCATCCATGGAATATGGTGGAACAATGCAGGAACACATAGGATGCTTTCAACAATTTCTGCTGTTGATCAAAATCTATGGGACTTCAGTCCTAAAGTTTTCCAATACCTGGGGCATTTATCCACCAAGAAGATGTATATTATAATCATAGATCTGTCTGAAATCAAATGGCCATGATATTTTTCTTTCCATATATTTGCTTGATAAAATTAACTTGATTTTACAAAAAAAGAAAAAAAAAAAGCCCAGGTGCAGTGGCACATTCCTGTAATCCTAGCACTTTGGGAGGCCCTAGGCAGGTGGATTGCCTGAGCTCAGGAGTTTGAGACAAGACTGGGCAATATGGTGAAACCCCATCTCTACTAAAATAAAAAATTAGCCAGGCATGCTGGCACATGCCTACAGTCCCAGCTACTGGGGAGGCTGAGGCAGGAGAACTGCTTGAACTGGAGAGGCAGTGGTTACAGTGAGCCACAATCATGCTCATTCCACTCCAGCCTGGGAGAGAGAGCCAGCCTCTGTCTCAAGAAATAAACAAACAAAACTTACTTAATTTTAAAAAATTAAAAATCACCTCTGACTATAGAATCTTACCTTGCTTGAATATGAAAAGCACAAAAAAGTCTTATAACTAACTACTCAGCACCACTGAATTACATAGGAAAACAAAATAACCTAGAAAATGGAAAAAAAAAAAAAAAAGACCCAGAATCCTTAATCTTAATAATGGCATGGGACTGCCACTCACCTCAGAGCACTTCCTGGATAGTTAAATTTAGGTTAAAAAGCATGGTCACATTGCCTTCACACAGGAAACTGGAAACAGCCCTATAATGGAGGCCACTAGAAAAATCCCCAGTGGCAGTAAGACTCTCTGTTTTCTCTTTCTGAAAGAAGCATAGTACCACAAGGGCATATCACTCCATCCAAAACTCTCCTTATCCTTAGAAATCTAACTATATTCTAGAAACTTCAGCCCTATATATATTATTAAGTGGAAGATTTACAACTGAGTTTTTGGCTTTTGGTCCCTCATAGTAGTCATTACTTCCCTTTAACTCAATGTTATTCAAAGTTTATGACAATTTAAGGCTTATTGCAAATGGCATGGATGGCCTACAATTCTGATGACCTGATGGTGCCTTGGTTAGGCACCTTCTGTTTGTTAAAAGGTTTTCCACATTATTTCAAATTTGGCTTTCAGCTTTTCTAACATATTCTCAAAGACCACGTATGCCAATAGTTATATCTGTAATTTTCTTTTTCATGCATTTGCCACCTAATACTAAACTGTCACCCCTTGAATTTCTATGCCCTTAATAGAGACTGACCTTATTTTTGTTGTTTTCGTAGGAGCTTAAACTTCATCTATATGGTCCTTTTTCTGATCAAGTGTCATTTTCAGCACAAAAAAGCTAAAAATTCCAAAAGCCAGAATGCCTCTTCTCCTCCAAATGATCACAACTCCTTGCCAACAAGGGAAAAATACTGGACAGAGAATGAGTTTGATGAATTGACTGAAATAGGGCTCAGAAGGTGGGTAATAACAAACTCCTCTGAGCCAAAGGCGCATGTTCTAACTCAATGCAAGGAAGCTAAGAACCTTGAAAAAAGATTAGGTGAATTTCTAACTAGAATAACCACTTTAGAGAAGAACATAAATGACCTGATGGAGCTGAAAAACACAGCACAAGAACTTCGTGAAGCATACACAAGTATCAATAGCCAAATCAATAAAGCAGAAGAAAGGATATCAGAGATTGAAGATCAACTCAATGAAATAAAGCAAGAAGACAAGAGAAAAAAGAATGAAAAGAAATGAACAAAGCATCCAAGCAATAGGGGACTATGTCAAAAGACCTTTGATTGGTGAACCTGAAAGTGATGGGGATAATGGAACCACGTTGAAAAACACTGTTCGGGATATTATCCAAGAGAACTTCCCCAATCTAGTAAGGCAGGTCAACATTCAAATTCAGGAAATACAGAGAACACTACAGAGATATTCCTTGAGAAGAGCAGCACCAAAACATATAATTGTCAGATTCACCATGGTTGAAATAAAGGAAAAAAATGTTAAGAGCAGCCAGAGAGAAAGGTCGTGTTACCCACAAAGGGAAACCTATCAGACTAATAGTAGATCTCTTGTCAGAAACCCTATAAGCCACAAGAGAATGGGGGCCAATATTCAACATCCTTAAAGAAAAGAATTTTCAACCTAGAACTTCATATCCAGCCAAACTAATCTTCTTAAGCGAAGGAGAAATAAAATCCTTAACAAACAAGTAAATGCTGAGAAATTCTGTCACCACCAGACCTGCTTTATAAGAGCTCCTAAAGAAAGCAATAAACATGGAAAGGAACAACTGATACCAGCCACTGCAAAAACATGCCAAATTGTAAACGGCATCAACACTATGAAGAAACTGCATCAACTAACAGGCAAAATAACCAGCTAGTTAGACTGTACTAAAAGTCTAGCATCACAATGGCAGGATCAAATTCACGCATAACAATATTAACCTTAAATGTAAATGGGCTAAATGCCCCCGATTAAAAGACCCAAGCTGGCAAGTTGAATGAAGAGTCAAGACCCATCAGTGTGCTGTATTCAGGAGACCCATCTCATGTGTAAAGACACACATAGGTTCAAAATAAAGGGATGAGGAATATTCACCAAGAAAATGGAAAGCAAAAAAAGCAGGGATTGTAATCTTCGTGTCTGATAAAACAGACTTTAAACCAACAAATATCAAAAGGACAAAGAAGGGCATTACATAATGATAAAGCAATCAATGCAACAAGAAGAGCTAATTATCTTAAATATATATGCACTCAATACAGGAGCACCCAGATATATAAAGCAAATTCTTAGAGATCTACAAAGAGACTTAAACTCCCGCACAATAAAAGTGGGCGACTTTAACACCCCACTGTCAACATTAGAAAGAGCAATAAGATAGAAAAGTAACAAGAGTATCCAGAATTCAGCTCTGGACCAAGTGGACCTAACAGATATCTCAGAACTCTCCACCCCAAATCGATAGAATATACATTCTCAGAACCACATCACACTTATTCTAAAGTTGACCACATAATTGGAAGGAAAACACTCCTCAGCAAATGCAAAAGAACATTAATCATTACAAACAGTCCCACAGACCACAGTGCAATCAAATTAGGACTCTGGATTAAGAAATTCACTGAAAATTGCACAACTACATGGAAACTGAACAACCTGCTCCTGAATGACCACTGGTAAATAACAAAATTAAGGCAGAAGTACAGACCTTCTTTGAAACCAATGAGAATAAAGAGACAATGTACCAGAATCTCTAGGACACAGCTAAAGCAGTGTATAGAGGGAAATTTACAGAACTGAATGCCCAAAAGAGAAAGCAGGAAAGATCCAAAAATCAACACCTTAACATCACAATTAAAAGAACTAGAGAAACAAGAGGAAACCAATTCAAAAGCTAGCAGAATACAAGAAACAACTAACATCAGAGCAGAACTAAAGGAGATACAGAGATGGAAAACCCTTCAAAAAAATCAGTGAATCCAAGAGCTGGTTTATTTTAAAGGATTAACAAAATAGGTAGATCACTAGCCAGACTAATAAAGAAGAAAAGTGAGAAGAATCAAATAGATGCAATAAAAAATGATAAAGGGGATGTCACCACAGATCCCACAGAAATACAAACTAGAATCCAAGAATACTATAAATACCTGTAAGCAAATAAACAAGAAAATCTAGAAGAAATGGATAAATTCCTGGACACATACACACGCCCAAGATTGAACCAAAAAAAATGTCGAATCTCTGAATAGACCAATAACAAGGTCTGAAATTGAGGCAGCAATTAACAGCCTATCAACCAAAAAAAGTCCAGGACCAGACTGATTCACAGCTGAATTCTACCAGAGGTACAAAGAGGAGCTGGTATGATTCCTTCTGAAACTATTCCAAACAATAAAAAGGAGAGAATCCTCTCTAACTCATTTTATGAGGCCAGCATCATCCTGATACCAAAACCTGGCAGAGACACAACAAAGAAAGAAAATCTCAGGCCAATATCCTGATGAACATTAATGTGAAAATCCTCAGTAAAATACTGGCAAACCAAATCCAGCAGTGCATCAAAAAGCTTATCCACAATGATCAAGTCAGCTTCATCCCTAAGATGTAAGGCTAGTTCAACATATGCAAATCAATAAGCATCATCCAACACATAAACAGAACCAAAGACAAAACAACATAATTATCTCAATAGATGCAGAAAGCCCTTTAACAATATTCAACTACCCTTCATGCTAAAAACTCTCAATAAACTAGGTATTGATGGAATGTATCTCAAAATAATAAGAACTGTTTATGCCAAACCCACAGCCAATATCATACTGAGTGGACAAAAACTGCAAGCATTCCCTTTGAAACTAGTACAAGACAAAAATGCCCTCTCTCACCACTCCTTTTCAGCATAGTATTGGAAGTTCTGGCCAGAGCAATCAGGTAAAAGAAAGAAATAAAGGTAATAAAGGATATTCAATTAAGAAAGGAGGAAAAAGTCAAATTGTCTCTGTAGAGATGACATCGTTGTATATTTAGAAAATCCCATCATCTCAGCCCAAAATCTCCTTAAGCTGATAAGCCATTTCAGCAAAGTCTCAAGGTACAAAATCAATGTGCAAAAACCACAAGCATTCCTATACATCAATAACAGAATAATAGAGAGCCAAATCAAGAGCAAACTCCTATTCATGATTGCTACAAAGAGAATAAAATACCTAGGAATACAACTAACAAAGGATGTAAAGGACCTCTTCAAGGAGAACTACAGACCACTGCTCAAGGAAATAAGAGAGGATACCAACAGATGGAAAAACATTACATACTCATGGATAGGAAGAATCAATATTGTGAAAATGGCCATACTGCCCAAAGTAATTAATAGATTCAGTGCAATCCCCATCAAGCTACCATTGACTTTCTTCACAAAATTGGAAAGAAATACTTTAAATTTCGTATGAAACCAAAAAAGAGCCCGCATAGCCAAGACAATCCTAAGCAAAAAAACAAAGCGGGAGGCATCATACTACCTGACCTCAAAGTGTACTACAAGGCTACAGTCACCAAAACAGCATGGTACTGGTACCAAAACAGATATACAGACTAATGGAACAGAACAGAGGCCTCAGAAATAATGCCACACATCTACAACCATCTGATCTTTGACAAACCTGACAAAAACAAGCAATGGGGAGAGGATTCCCTGTCTAATAAATGGTTTTGGGAAAACTGGCTAGCCATATGCAGAAAGCTAAAACTGAATCCCTTCCGTACACCTTGTGCAAAAATTAACTCAAAATGGATTAAAGACTTAAAATGTAAGACATAAAACCATAAAAACCCTAGCCAGTACCATTCAGGACATAGGCGTGGGCAAAGACTTCATGACTAAAACACAAAAAGCAATGACAAAAGAAGCCAAAATTGACAAATGGGATCTAATTAAACTTAAGACCTTCTGCACAGCAAAAGAAACTATCATCAGAGTGAACAGACAACCTATAGAATGGGAGAAAATTTTTGCAATCTATCCATCTGAGAAAGGGCTAATATCCAGAATCTACAAAGAACTTAAACATATTTACAAGAAAAAACCAACCCCATCAAAAACTGGTCAAGGGATATGAACAGACACTTCTCAAAAAAAGACATTTATGCAGCCAACAAACATATGAAGAAATGGTCATTAGAGAAATGCAAATCAAAATCACAATGAGATACCATCTTACACCAGTTAGAATAGTGATCATTAAAAAGTCAGGAAACAACAGATGCTGGAGAGAATGTGGAAAAATAGGAATGCTTTTACCCTATTGGTAGGAGTGTAAATTAGTTCAACCACTATGGAAGACAGTGTGGCAATTCCTCAAGGATCTAAAACCAAAAATACAATATACCCAAAGGATTTTAAGTCATTCTGCCATAAAGACACATGCACATGTGTGTTTATTGCAGCACTGTTCACAACAGCAAAGACTTAGAACCAACCCAAATGCCTATCAGTGATAGACTGAATTAAAAAAAAATGTGGCACATATACATTATGAAACACTAGGCAGCCATAAAAAAGGATGAGTTCATGTCCTTTGCTGGTACACAGATGAAACTGGAAACCATCATTCTCAGCAAACTAACACAAGAACACAAAACCAAACACTGCATGTTCTCTGTCACAAGTGGGAGTTGACCAATGAGAACACATGGATACAGGAAAGGGAACATTACACACCAGAGCCCATTGGAGGGTTTGGGGTGCTAGGGGAGGGATAGCATTAGAGGAAATGCCTAATACAGATGATGGGTTGATGGGTGCAGCAAAGCACCATGACACGCATATACCTAAGTAACATACCTGCACATTCTGCAGGTTTGTTACCATAACTTAAAGTATAATAACTTGTAACCCATAACTTAAAGTATAATAAAAAATAATAATAGTAAAAGAGAAAGTAACAGATCAATTAAGTAACTGATTGAGTTATAACTAATTGGTAGTAGCAAGCATAAGGAATAAATTATCTGACCCCTATGTACATCTACTATTTTTTTTGGCTATACATTTTTCTGCCTTTTCTGAATTCTCTTCAGTTTTTTAATGAATTTTTAAATAAAAATTTTATACTTTACCATTATATTAAGGATTCATGGGCAACTTATTATGAACTATGACCCTAAGCCATTTTTCTGCTGGATTCATGGGATATTTTTGTGTTTCTTCTGTAACATACAGCACCATACTTGTCTTTATTGAATTTTATTCTCTGTGTTTATTTTTTTTATTTTTTTACTTAACTGTAATTTCCTCTAATCTTTTTGACCTTATTTAATCATTTTAGGCCTCAATTTCCTTATTATACAATAAGAAAGTTGGGTAACTCCTGAGGTACTTTTTACCTCCAAAACATAATTTTCCACTTTGGGACTGAATCAATCTTTGGCTCCTTAAAGCAGGTTTCAGATTTGAAGAGTATGTTCTATATTTTATTACCGTGATACTTGATAAGAAGATAGACAAACACCAGGCCCCAGATTAACTCTTCAGAGTACCATTTGTCAAATTCTCCTGAATTGACACTAATGCATTGATTATATCCTTATTTCTTATTTATTGTCTGCAAATATTTTCCATTTGGAAAACATTGCTGATGTTTTACAAAATTTCTAGGATAGATTAATTTTATGCAGGCTTTGATTTTAAAAATCTTGCTTCTTTAATTTGATGAGCTTTTGTTTATAAAAATTGTGCTTCTTTAATTTAATTTGTTTTTTAAAATCGTGCTTCTTTAATTTGATTTCTAAAATTTAACTAGATTAATTTTATGAAGACTTTGTTTTAAAAAATTGTGCTTCTTTAATTTGATGAGGGTATACAAATTTATTTGAAGTGTTATTTTACAAGCTTTTAAAAGGATGGAACTGTTAGAACAGCACAGTTTAGTTCAAAATAGCAATATTATATTAATTTTAGGAATACAAAATTTATACAGCATTTAAGATTGAAAGACAAATGCACTATAATTATTGTTAGATGCATAGAATGCTTGAATTACTCTCATAAAGTAATCTGGCTTTATTTCATCTCTGAGAACCTTAATGAAATTAACCAAACTAGATGCTATAGCTTCGTTATTTTCAACAAATTAATATAACAGTGTTAAGACTAAATAACAACATTCTAATTTTTCAATAACTTCTTTAGCTTTACTCTAAACCACAATACCAAATTTGTCTTCAGTCCTATTAAGACATTTACTTAATTAATTCAAATCTGTTTTGCTGCTTCTGTAAAACATCTCTGAATATAATGCGCTGTTCTGCTTCCAGGATTTTGTTTCTATTGTCTCTAGAAAAAAGCCATAATTTTTACTTTGCCAGTAGAGGGCACATATGCATATCCTTTGTTTCTTCTAATCTGCAAAAAGAAAATTTAAAAAAAAGAAAAAGAAAAAAACCCATATTTAATACTAAATATTTAAGATCTTACCTTATTTGAACTGAGTCTAATTGAAAAAATAAAAAGCCACCAACACCACATCCCATATTAACATTTTCTCTTGAACATCTAATGTCTAAATGAAAACCAAAATACACTCAAATACTACTGTCACTAAACTACGACATGGATTTAATATATCTATTTTGCTCTGCAACATTTGGCTGAGAATTTTACCACTTATTTTGTTCTGATTATATTATGGTCTGTTATTTCTGCTTTTGATATTCAATTCTGGACCTAGAGATAGCAAAAAAAAGGTCACCTAATATTTATTTATTTAACAGAAATTCAAACTACTGATCTATGCCTTAATCTAAAGTTAATATGAGCACATATGCTGAATATCTAATTTATTTGGCCAGATATTAAAATATTTCTGAGAGAACATTTTTTAATAAAGTGAGTTGGACTAAAGCAATAAAAATTAGTCTATTGAGCATTTTGGTTAATGGCTTAAGAACACTTGTGAACATTTTACTCTTCTGGCTACTTTCAATGAACTGATGGAACCATGGTGTTTTTCACACTCTCAGCTAAATGAGCAAAGAGGAGCATCTGTAATTTCAACATTATACATATGCATCAAGTAATTATATAATTGCAGATATGTGGTGTCTGCACACGTCTAAAGGTTATGCTTTTAAAATGGGAAAGTATCGTTAAAAAGCAGAAGTCACAGGCTCATATGCTAATATCTCTAGCAGCATAAATTTCAAAAATTTTGTATAAGCCGCTGTACACTTGATGTGCACTAAAACCAAACAAAAACTCACAAATGTAGGTTTAAATACTATATCAGCTTTTAAAACAATATAATGGAGTAGGTCAAGCTGATTGATAATTTATACTGGTTATTCCAAATTTTAGCATATATGGAATAAGAGCCACAAATGATATTTTATTAGTGAATTGTTTAAATCAGGACACGTTGGACTTATTTTTTAAAAATAAGTTATTTTAACTTAAAATACAGAAAAATAGTAATAAAAATGTAAGTAAAGAGTTCAATTCAAGGCTTATGTTCTGCTATTTTTTAAATATTCAAGCAAGGATAATTAAATGCCATTATAGTATGAGGGGAGACAAGGCTCTCGACAAAAGAAGCAAAAGCACCCTAAGAATATAGGACTATTTCTGTTCATAGTTATTTTTTTTCCCCAGGAAAACGCTTTTCCTAGGGTAACCCCAATTTGATTCCTCCAGCGTTAGTGAATTCAGGACCACTGGGATTACTATTAATGACTGGGATTACTATTAATTAAAAATATTTTGTTAACTCTAAACATCTTAAGGAATTAGAATTGTGGACAGCCTTGAAACTTACATATTTATGTATAGCTTTAGTTAACTTCTAAGTAATAATTATTAATTTTCAAAAAGAACTAACTAGTACCCTGTAGCTCATAGTATTTTAATGCTTTTGTTTCTCTTTCTTTTTTAAATAAAATAGACACTACACACAGTCTTAAAACAATGAATCTGTTTAACATCCAAGAGCTGGAATTTTAAGTAGAAAAAGGAAACAGAGAGAGAGCAACAAGAAGAGGAAGATTGTGCTCACATGGAATTATCAGGAAGGTTGAGTACTTTACAAAGAAATAGATTGTGCACACTATGAGAACATCTGTCTTGCACTGTTTCCTACTTAGCTGACAAACATCAGTCTCGAAACAATGCTTCTCTGGAGCTCTGACTTGTTTTCTTTCTCCTTGTCCTTCTCTCCTTTTCTTCCTTTTTCTTTCTTCTTTCTCTTTTTACTCAACTGGGGTACAGTATCATAGTTTACTGAATGTATATCTAAAAATCTTAGGTATATTTCATTTTACTTTAAAACCTGACCAGTATCACTGACAATTAATATAAAAGTCTAAGATATGCATTGAACAACAAAGTCTAAAGGACGAGATATAAGATAAGGACTCAATGCTTCACTTTTTAAAAACATTTATTTTGGAGCTAGCCTAAACAACCACTTACCTTTAGGTCTCAGTTTACTTCTTCTCCCAAAACAACCAACCAAAAGTAAACAACAACTGAAAAAGCCTGGTTTATATTTCTATGATCTACTTTTAAATTGATTATAGAACGTGATACATATAGTTTAATTTATACTATTCTGACTTATAGAGACATTTTCAAATGTGCAGCAATTGACTTCCCCTTTCGCAACAAGGAAGTGAAGATAAACTTGTGGTCCCTTAAGGTATGAATTTACTGGGGTTTTCCACTAAATGATTCATCTTGAAATAAAGCAGAACTAGAACATAAACACTGATAACTGCACTAATTAACTAAATGCATTTACCATTTTGCTTATTAATTTTTAAAAAATTATTCTTGTACCTCTTTTTTTTTTTCGTCACTCAGAATGTGTGCACCAAGTAGGTGAACAAAGTCAATTAATACAGTCATCTGAAAGAGCTGAAAAAGTAATACTTTATTTAGCTGGGTAGCTTTTATGTTATTTATATTACTTTCGAGTATTCATGTTTATCCAGTGTCTTTATCTTTGAAGATAGTGGATAATAGAGACATATTGTTTTTGTCTTAATCTGCCTTGGTGCAAACTAAATCCATTATATTGAAGTAATTATTTGTTAGCTTCTATCGGAATGATTTTGGGTTAATGATTAAACAGTACAATTACAATGTGATAAAAATTTTTTTACAAGAGACAACATGACATTGTTTCTCCCTAAACAATTGTTAAATGAGAAAAATGTGGGTGAAAATGGGTTTTGTAATAAATGTGTGAATAAATACTAATTTTCAGCCTTTAGTGACTTTCTATGTATATCATACACATGCAGAAGAGGAAGTGCAGCATTCATAGGCAATAATTTACAAAAGAAACCAAAAGAACTAAAATTGCTTATAATTAAAGAAATGGAGTTGGCTGAGGGCAGAGAAAGGCACAGTGGAGGCCCGCAGGTACAGGCAACCTCTTCCGTAGCCATCAGTCAGAAGGCTGCAGGTTCATGGATGTCTGCTATTTAAAAGATGGAAGTGTACCTTAAGGTTGATGGAGGGCATTGTTGGTAGTGGTGACAGGAGGTGTGACGATAGAATCTAACTAGGTGGTTGGTAGCAGATTGGAAACAAAAGGGAGGTCACATCTATTCAGCAGCTAAAATGTGCTAATACCAAATTAGATGCTTGGTCAATATAACCACCTCTGCATGTGGTAAGTGCTCAAACCTCAGAGAAGCAGTTAATTATCTATCCTCAATTTACCAACCTTCTTGAAACCCAACTTAAGCCATATATTTTATGCCATATTTGTGGGAAACGTGTCTTACCCCCCTTTGTGAGACAGAATCAATCTATTTCTTCCCCAGAGGGTGATATGTAATCACTCCTGTGTTATTAGGCTCATGATTGGGATTATATATTTATTCTCATTTGCCTTGGAGGCTTTGTGCTTTCAAAGCCTTTACAACAAATCCCATGTCCATGTACAAAAGTCCACTGATAACCAGTTCTCCAGCACCCTTTATTAAGTGGGCCTTGATATTTCTTATCAGTGATAGTCTTAAGTTGTTCTTATTCTACACAGAATAATGAAGGCCACACACAAACATATTTCAATTAGTAATTGTATATATGAGTACACTTTATAAATTTGATATCTAAAAACAATACTTTGTTAGAAGAGTGGCTCCTAATTTTTTTTAATTTTAAAAACTAGTAGAAATATTAAAAGAGGAAGAATATTATTGGATGATGTCTGGAAATTTATATATACTTTCTTTTAAGAAAATTTAAGGGCATTATAGGCAAGGAAAAAATGTTAATCATCTAAAGTCTCAGTTTATTGAGTCACTATTGAAAGACTAATGCAACAAATAAAGTATAGAAGAAAATGTTTTATACAGTTTGTCAGTACAAAGTTTTTCTTTGATACATCTTGATATATTCTCCATTTTTAAAAATTTAACAATTCAATTAATATTTATTTTATCTCCTAACACATACAAGAGAATGTACTACATGCATTTGGGAATAATTATATTTCAAAGTATCAAGTGCTTCTTCTTTGCCAAGTGTTAAGTGATTTACATATAATAATTCATTATTTATTAAATAATCCCACAAGAAAAATTTTACTGTTATCTCTATTTTACTGAGGGAAATTGAGATACAGAGAGGTTAATTAATTTATCCAAAGTCACAAAGCTTATAAATGATTTACTCCACCTCTGCACGTGGTAAGTGCTTAAACCTCAGAATGGCAGTTACTTATCTCTCCTCAATTTACCAGCCTCCACCTGAAACCTAATGTTAAGGACAACTTTTGGACAAATATAGCATTAACTTCAGAGGTTTTACTCTTTTTAGCTTGAAAAATAAATATTGTCTACTTATTGATATATTTCTCCAGATTCAGTGGAAAAGTTATATTTTTCCATTTCTGCTTTATTTTTAAAAGATTTAAAATTTTGATAAACCAAAAGCAAATAAAATAAAATAAACACAAAACCTGAAACATACTCAGTGCTGGCATAATTTGTTTGCTGTACTTGCTTTGGTAAGTGATTTAAAACATCATTTGCTTGTTCTAAAAACAAAGAAGCAAAGCAAACAAAAAATACATATTCCATGCTATCTGGGAAATGTAGTATAGACCAAAAGTTCACATCAACAAGAACCAGAACCAGCTTTATTAATTTGGGAGACTAGTGAAAACGATTACATGAAGTCCCTTGTTTAAAAATGATTAAAATTCTGAATTCTGAGATGGAGACAGCTGAGGATTAAATCAGTTGGGGGAGGGATTTAATACTGCACAGGTTACAGTCCCATGAAGCCGGCCCTGGCAAGAAACCAGTACTGGTCACCGAAGACCTTTTGACCTATCTACCCATGTGCTTCCAATAGCAGAGTGACATGCGAGCCAAAAAACCAACAAACAAAAAATCAAAAACAAAAACAAAAAAACTTCCAGGGGACACAGGAGGCTGTAGGGATACACTTTTAAGATTTTACCACTCCTTCATTTCCTTTCTGTTTTAGTTTTCAGTTTTTTGCTTCAGAAATTTAAAACTCCCTTGGAGAAATAAGGATTTCAAAGGACAGCACAACTACTACAGACAAGAAATCTTATCTCTGGTGCTCTCACTGCCACAGTGGGATTAATAGCTGATTTCTAATACTAAAGCAGGAAGCCTGCACACTTAGGATGGTGAACATTTTGCACAGCTTCAAGGACTGTGACCTTATAAGCAGAGCAAATATGTGCCCACTTTTCTATTATATGGCAGTTTCATGGGTAACATGCACAAATTCCCTAATCAACACCAAGAAGATGGTATTTATGGAATTACGCATTGCAGGGAATCCTGAATTCAAGGACTGATAAGATCCCTATTGCAGTCATAAAATTCTGTGCCTCTAAAAGAGTAGAATGTTAGATGAGAACTGAGAATAGCACTCCTGTGACAAAAAGATGTTGATCATGTGGTAATGTCTTTGATTCTAGAATCTGAGTGGGTGGATAGACTATATCCCAATTTCTTCCAAATTAGGAAGTGTAGACAAAGATAAAAATATCACACGTATTGCAGACAGAGCCTTGGTGGCTATTCGTACTCCCTTTTCTCAGTTAAACTGATTCCTCCAGTCACACTCAGAGCAGTTGAGCAAATGCTGCTTCCCCCAAGAGGGCACCCTTGACGAAAGAAGCAGGAAAAGATCCCGAGCTTCCTGCAGAGGAGCTGATACGGAAAGAAACATTAGAAAGAGCTGAGTAGGCCCTCCTGGTCTTTGGAGAAGTAAGGAAGAAGGGTTGAGAAGGATAGAAATTAGATTCTAATTATTCCAAAAGAGCAAAGTCCCTACCTTGGTAGTTCACAGAAATGCTGCAAAAACCCACAAAAAGAATACTTTGTTTTCAACTCTATACTGTTCTAAGGTTTGAATAATAAATTGGCTTTGTGAACCTAAACCCATAACTACTTGGCACCAACAGAAAGCACTGTGCTGTCTTGGATACATATGTTAGATGTGAGAGGTGGCACAAAGTAGGGGTGAGGGTCCAAGTTTTGGAATTAAACAAACCTGGGTCTGAAACCTGACTCTGCCATTGACCAACTGTGAGGTACTTAGCATTTTATGTTACATATCCTTGCTAGAAGTCTGTCTCTATCTTTATCAATAGAGTAAAATTTAGTTGTGCACATTAATTGTGACAAAAATACATTTTCACTAACCTCCCTACTATAGTTTGAACTTTTGTATCTCCGTATCTCCTCAAAATTCACATGTCCAAAGCTAATACCCAATGTGATAGTATTAATAGTGGGGGCCTATTGGGGGTGATTAGGTTATGAGGGCAGAACCCTCCTGAATTGGATTAATGTCCTTATACAGAGGTCCCAGAGAGCTGCCCTACCTCTTCAGCCTACGAGGTCACAACTAGAAGGAGCTGTCTATGAGGAATGGGCCCTTACCAGATGCCAAATCCACTGGCAGCAGGATCATGGACCTCCCAGTCTCTAGAACTGTAAGAAATAAATGTTTATTTTTTTTATAAGCCACCCAGTTGATGGTGTTTTATAATGGCAGCATGGATGGACTAAGATGCTTCTCTTCCTCATTCTTAGTCTGGTTTACTAAGGTTGTAAAATTTAGTTCATATTTTGCCTATTGAGATTACTCATCAAATGTATCATGAATGTTTTCAAAACAAATGGCATTTTTTCCAATTTTATAAACTGTCTGAAAAAAATATTACAGCACTTGAGCCATTTATGACTTGCTAACTTTTTACATGAGGAATTAGTTTTTAAAAATAAAAATAGATCATAAACGTTTTCTGACAAAGATCAAATAGTAAATACTTAAAGCTTTGCCATACATATTATTCTCTGCTACTACAACTATTTAAATCTACCGCTTCAGTTCAAAAACTACAATACATAAATTATTGGGCACTGCTGTGTTCCAAGAAAACTTTATTTATAAATATAGTTGGTCCATGCCTGGACTATCCAGTAAGTGTATTGAAAATAAAATATAGTGTTTGTTGTTCTGAGATATAGGAAAAAACAACCAAAATGTGTGTTCCCACTCTTACCCAGTCACTCAACACAATACTGTGGGACTAGATATAGGGCAGAGGGATTCCCACACACCATCCAGTTACCTAGCAGACACAAACGGGATGTCCTTGAATTCAATTCAATTCTTATACCATCTATTTGGAAATAGCATCAGATTCAAAGTTCAGTCCCACAAGATTATCTCCGCACCTCAGACACCAATCAAAAGCCCCAGGTGTTGGCCTATAGCTGGTCACGACCAACCAGCTGTAAACTTCAGCTCCCACACTCTCCTCCTTGAGTTAGAGTAATTTACTAGAGCTACATAGAACTCAGGGAAACACTTTACTTATCTTTACCAGTTTATTATAAAGGATATAACAAAGATATAGATGGACAGCCAGATTGGAGAGATATAGTGGGCATGTGGGAAAGGGCACAGAGCTTCCATGCCCTATCCAGGAATACCACCCTCCAGGAATCTATTTAGAAGCTCCTGAAACCCAGTTTTTTGAGTTTTTATGGAAGCTTCATTACATAGGCAGGATTAATCAAGTTATTGGCTTTTGGTGATTAACTTTATTTTCAATCCGTCTCTCCTCCCTAGAGAAGGGGAGATGGGGCTGAAAGTCTCAACCCTGTAATCAGACCTTGGTCTTTCTGGTGACCAATATCCAACCTGAAGCTATTTAGGGCTCCGTAGCCATTAGTCTTATCATTACCATAAAAAAGACATTAACTACTCCAACTCTCCATGGTTTTAGAAACCGAATGTCAAAAAAGAGCCTGAAGACCAAAGATAGATCTCACAAAGCACAAAACCCAAAAGGGCTCAATCCTGAAGACTTGAGATTTTATCTTCAGTTCAGCATCATTTATATTTTCTAATTTGCATTGTATCAGGTTTATTGCATCAATCAATAGATCAATATATTATGTGTCAATGTGAAAATCTAAAATATTATCTCCTTTGTGACTGTTAGGCTATATTTCATTTACCAAACAATTAATCAGATATATATTTCTAATTGATTCTAGAGCATGTTGGTTAAAATAAGTTTCTGTACTGTTTCTTGAAAGCCTTCATGACTATAATTTCTAAGCTTTCTTTTCTAAGAATGTAACAAACAGATTTTCTAATTCTGTGAAGAAAGTCAATGGTAGCTTGAGGGGTATTGCATTGAATCTATAAATTACTTTGGGCATATAGCCATTTTTATGATATTTATTCTTCCTGTCCGTGAACATGGAATGTTTTTCCATTTGTTTGTATCCTCTTTATTTCCTTGTTTGTGGTTCTCCTTGAAAAGGTCCTTCACATCCCTTGTAAGCTATATTCCTAGGTGTTTTATTCTCTTTGAGGCAATTGTGAATGGGAGTTCACTCATAATTTGACTCTCTGTTATTGGTGTATAGGAATGCTTGTGATTTTTGCACATTGATTTTCTATCATGAGACTTTGCTGAAGTTACTTATTAGCTTAAGGAGATTTTGGGCTGAGATGATGGGGTTTTCTAAATATACAGTCATGTCATCTGCAAACAGAGACAATTTGATTTACTCTCTTCCTAATTGAAATGCCCTTTATTTCCTTCTCTTGCCTGATTGCCCTGGCCAGAAATTCAAATACTGTGTTGAATAGGAGTGGTGAGAGAAGACATACTTGTCTTGTGCCGGTTTTCAAAGAAAATTGTTCCAGCTCTTGCCCATTCAGTATGATATTGGCTGTGAGTTTGTCATAAATAGCTCTTACTGTTTGAGACACATTCCAGCAATACCTAATTTAATGAAAGTTTTAGCATAAAGGGGTTTTGAAAAAAGTCTTTAAATTTCACATGGAACCAAAAAACAGCCCCTATAGCCAAGACAATCCTAAGCAAAAAAACAAAGCGGGAGGCATCATACTACCTGACTTCAAAGTGTACTAAAAGTCTGCAGTAACCAAAACAGCTTGGTACTGGTACCAAAACAGATATACAGACTAATGGAACAGAACAGAGGCCTCAGAAATAATGCCACACATCTACAACCATCTGATCTTTGACAAACCTGACAAAAACAAGCAATGGGGAGAGGATTCCCTGTCTAATAAATGGTTTTGGGAAAACTGGCTAGCCATATGCAGAAAGCTAAAACTGGATTCCTTCCTTACACCTTATGCAAAAATTAACTCAAGATGGATTAAAAACTTAAAATGTAAGATATAAAACCATAAAAACCCTAGAAGAAAACCTAGCCAGTATAATTCAGCACATAGGCGTGGGCAAAGACTTCATGACTAAAACACAAAAAGCAATGACAAAAGAAGCCAAAATTGACAAATGGGATCTAATTAAACTTAAGACCTTCTGCACAGCAAAAGAAACTATCATCAGAGTAAACAGACAACCTACAGAATGGGAGAAAATTTCTGCAATCTATCCATCTGAGAAAGGGCTAATATCCAGAATCTACAAAAAACTTAAACATATTTACAAGAAAAAACCAACCCCATCAAAAATGGTCAAGGGATATGAACAGACACTTCTCAAAAAAAGACATTTATGTAGCCAACAAACATATGAGAAAAAAGCTCATCATCACTTGGCATTAGAGAAATGCAAATCAAAACACATTGAGATGCCATCACACCATTTAGAATGGTGATCATTAAAAAGTCAGGAAACAATAGACACTAGAGAGGATGTGGAGAAATAGGAACACTTATACGCTGTTGGTGGGAGTGCAAATTAGTTCAACCATTATGGAAGACAGTGTGGCGATTCCTCGAGGATCTAGAACCAGAAAAACCATTTGACCCAGCAATCCTGTTACTGAGTATATACCCAAAGGATTATAAATCATTCTACTATAAAGACACATGCACATGTGTGTTAATTTTGGCACTGTTCACAACCCAAATGCCCATCAATGACAGACTGGATAAAGAAAATGAGGCACATATACACCATGGAATACTATGCAGCCCTTAAAAAGGATGACTTCATGTCCTTTGCAGGGATCTGGATGAAGCTGGAAACAATCATTCTCAGCAAACTAACACAAGAACAGAAAACCAAACACTATATGTTCTCACTCGTAAGTGGGAATTGAACAATGAGAACACATGGACATAGGGAGGAGAATGTCACACACCAGGGACTGTCCAGGGCTGGGAGGCTAGCATTAGAAGAAATACCTAATGTAGATGATGGGTTTATGGGTGCAGCAAACCACCATGGAATGTGTATACCTATGTAACAAACCTGCATGTTCCGCACATGTATCCCAGAACTTAACGTATTAAAAAAAAAGAGAGAATTTAACAGACATTTATACTGCATGCTCAGATTTCAGGCTAAACAATAAGGAACAGTTTGTATAGCTATTAAAATAAAAAACACTAGAAGGACAAAATTAAAAAGAGGTTCCAAAATATGTCTCTGAGTTATAGACCACAATAAACAATAATTTATATGATGTAATTTACATTTAACTTTAAAAAGTAGAACTTTATGATCTACAAAAAGTAAAATTAAAAAAAACAAAGTTAGTTGCACATAGCAAAGGTGTGTTATTCTGTTTCCTTTTTTGTCACCCCCTATTTGGTGAAACAGGAGGTAAATGCACGCAGGAGACACAGAGGTGGTCTTTTCTCTTGTTTTATCGACAGGAAAACTTGACTGCTTCCTGCTCTCATTCATATACAGTTATGCTCATGAATACATATGACCAATAAAGCAGTAGCATTTTGCTTTCTATATTCCTTTATTATTAAATACTTGGTTCTTCACTGAATGGACCTTTTTCATGTTAAGAAGTTTGGGTCAAGTAGGTTGAGGTGTTTTTAGTAACAGTCTTATTCACACCTCATTGATCCATCAGGATACTCATAATAATGCATTTGTATCCTTGTCCTTGGCTTCATATGCGGCTATGGAAACTCTAAGTCTTGCTGATAATCTTAATTAAGGCCCCTTCAAAATTATTCCCTATTTTACAATCCATCCACCTAAAGCCTTTCCTGATGAACATGAAGACAAAATAATTACCTAGTAATATATTTCTGATTTATGAAAGGAAAACCAAGTTTGTGAAGGGGAAAACTGAAACCCCCCTTTTTTTGACATGTTACGTTAGCACAGAAGGTAGTTTTATTCAAGAGATATATTAAGGCAGAAATTTCAACATGACATTATTTTGAAAATTTCCTCATGGAATGGTTTCAAGATAAGTTCAAATATGGAAGTAAGCAAAGAGAGAAAAGCCAAAAATAGTGTTTGTTTTTGACAAAGGCAAAAAGAAATAAAAGGTTTTGCAAACAAATTTAATATAAGACTCAAGTTTTTGGTGGGGTACAGCGGCTCATGCCTGTAATTCCAGCTCTTTGGGAGACCTAGGCAGGCTGCTCACTGAGATCGAGAGTTCGAGACCAGCCTGATCAACATGGAGAAACTCCGTCTCCACCAAAAATACAAAATTAGCTGGGCATGGTAGCACATGCCTATAATCCTAGCTACTCGTGAGGTTGAGTCAGGGGAATCATTCGAACCCTGGAGGTGGAGGTTGTGGTGAGCAGAGATCGCACCTTTGCACTCCAGCCTGGGCAACAACAGTGAAACTCCATTTCAAATAAATAAATAAATGAAATTTATGTTTTCAACACAGGCTTACAATTTTGAGTAATATGAAATGAATATATTGCGACTCTAATAATTGGTTGATAGACAGGTACATACACACATACGTACGTTCTGACAGATAGCATAATCAGTCACAGCCAATGTCCTGCAATTAAAATGAGAGAACAATTCAGGAAATGAAGTCTGAACAAGGTAACATTTTAAATTGATTTCTCATTTTTTATTGGTGACCTACAAATATATTTATACTGGGTTTCCAAGAAGAAAAAAATTATTAATTTGTAATAGTTGTAAAGTAAAAGTATTAATAACATAAACACCTTGCTAGAATTTAAAAGCCTCTGCGTCTCTCTTTCATTTGAAACAATGGACAAATTACTAAGACTTTTTATCATTCAGGTGCCTCATTACTAAAGATGATTATATTGACTTTCTTGCAGAGACTGTGAAAATTAATAAGATAATATCCCAATTCTAATGTTAAAATAAAAGTCAGAAAAGTGCTACATTACTTACTATAATGAGGAGTGAAATGCTGGTTCTAAAATGGAAGCAAAATTGCTTTTGCTCAACTAAATGCAAGACCACTGACCTACCATCTAAAAGTCTCCTCCAATCTCATTCAACTGTGGGATTATTTTTTAACAGAAATCCACTGTATAATTTATTACATGTTCTTATGAGATAAGGTAAATTAGAACCAAAGCACATGCAAAGCGATTTAATGACTAATAATCACACGCCTTCAACTAAGCATTTCTTATCACAAAAAGACAATATTAGGTTATTACTTGTAATCTCACGGGTGCCTGATTGCTCTACCACCATTTAATACACTACTGCCAGTGGTTATTGACAAGTAAATGATCACAGTGTCATCATTGTTTTTGAATAAATAAACACTGATAATAATAGCTAATACTGAAGTGCCAGGCACATAGCAAGCACTCTTGAAGTGTTGGCTGTTATACTTGCCAGTCATTGTTCCAAGTGTTTACATATATCCTTTTATTGAATGTTCCAATAACTCTTTATCAGAAGTGCTTTATTGTTACCATTTTACAGATGAGTAAACCAAGACAGAGATGTCAAGTAACTTGACCAAGGTCACCCAAGCAACTGTCAGAGCCAAGATTTGAACTTAGGTCATTTGCCTACAGAATCTGGGCTCTCGACCACCACTATCTACTGCCTTTGCCATAATTGTATAGCAAATAATTTGACATTGCACCTTAAGACAATCTGTTAATTTTTAAGAAAGATTTATCAAATGTTGAATATGTAAATTTAGAAATAATTATAATTTATGAACTACAAATACTTTTAGAAATATCACGTTCAGGCCGGGTGTGATGGCTCACTCCTATAATCCTTACATTTTGGGAGGCCAAGGCAGGCGGATCACCTACAGTCAGTAGTTTGTGACCAGCCTGGTCACAAACTGATGTCCCTTCTCCAAACTGCCCATCTTGTAGGTGCTCCTGTCTTTTGGTTGCCAGAACTCTGAGGACCACTTTGAGGGTTAGACTAATCATTTTATAATATAAAAATATTATTTTGAACATTATAAATTTTAAATTTATATTATAGAAAAAGTAGAAAGCAATTATATAGGCATTATAAAAGTATGCAAAAGCTATTTGCCTTCAAAATTCCAGATATTGCTTTGTTCTTCTGACAAACTGATTCTGAACTGCCTCTGTCACTGACCCCTTTCATCATTTGGTGAGTTGCCACAAAATATTTCCTCTCCATTTTTACATGGTGGTTTTATTATATCTTCTCCTCTTTCCCCTGTAGTCTTTCTCTTTCTTTTTTAACAGTGGTGAGATAAGAGTAGTGCACATAAGTAATTTTTCTCTAACACAATTGTCTGACTGGATCAAAGAAAAAAACAAATCTTTAAGTTTTGAATGAACACATCTCCCCTTGCCTTGCCCTCTGATAGAGCCTAGGCACCTCTAACTCGTAAATTATTCCACAAATATGTATTGACTATCTATTCTGAACTAGGAACTAGAGAAGTCAAGCCAATACCTACAGTCTTCTTCTAAAACTAGCAACTTTGACAACAAAGTCTAGGTTTTGCAGTTACTTCAGAGCTCTAAATGAAGATCAGTTGCCAACATGTGGATGTAGATGCAATGAAGACGTGAAGGAACACAGAGGAACTCCTGAATTGGGTCACGTGATGAGCCTGAGCAGATAATGTGTATAAACGGGTAAAATGAGAGAAAAATTAATGGCATCTTGTATTTTAATTATACAACTAAAAATTTTAAAGTCATGCCCTTTGTAGTACATTTGTTAAGCAGCTACTAAGTACCTTTTATTCTAATAAATGCTATGAAATTATCAAGTACACATAATTTTGTTTGTGATATGATTTCCTTTGATACATACAATCCTGACAACTGGTTTGAATTTAAATTTATGAACAGAATCTTAGCATCTTTTCACAATAAATTCACTTTTGGATCTTTCTGCAGTTATTAAGTTTTTTATTATCCAATGCTTATGGGAAACTTTACTCCAAATTGCTTTTTGGCAACCTAATTGTAGGAAACAGCATGGCCTTGTAGTCAGACAAGGTGACCTTAAATGTGGCTTTCCCCATTTTTCATCTCTGTGACCTTGAATACAAAATAACTCTTCTCTCAAAAATATACCTAATAATAGGTACTCCAGCTGGTTGTTATTAGAATTAATCAGAAATTACATGCAGTGAACCCAATAAAATATCAGTCTCTCCCCTAACTAAATATTTCAACATAGAATTCAAGATGTATTGGTGGAGATTTTATAAAATTTGAAATAAATATTTTCTTCTAGTAGCAGTCCAATAAATAGAAGATGTGCAAAAATATAGGGGAAGAATCAGTGCAGGGAGAAAGCAGTCAGCTTTCTATTCTGGAATCAGCAAGAGATGGGAATTAATAGTCTCTTCTGCATTGTGTTTTTGCTGAAGAAGTACTTAGCATAAAAATTGTCTGGATTAAGGCAGATATTGGACTTCCCTTAGGTTGCTCTTGGGCAGAACTATTTCAGTGGACTTGGAGGCCCCAAATTCTCAGGAGATTAAGCCAGTGGAAATAGGCCTGATCTGGCACTGGTTATCTCTCTGTATCCAGTAGGACAAGCCTTATTCACAGCAATGTAATTTCTGATGATGTTTATTTTTTCCAGTTTTACTTGAAATTGATTTAAGTAACAAAGTGATAATCATGGGCATGCGCCAAGGGATCTTCCTGTCCAGGAAGAAAAATGTAAAAGCTTAGCCACAGCTGATGTTCAGCTTGGGGATTTAGGGAAAATCGGTGACACATTGCTTCGGAGGATGACTTTCATTCTGTGGCAGCCAGCAGCTGTGTGATCAAATTTGAATGCAAACACCTGTAACATTTGGAAGGGTCTTTAACACCAGCTTCTCCTAGTATAGAAACTATTAACATCAAGAGACCTAATTTTTTTTTCCTTACCTTTCAAATGTAAGTCTTTCTTAAGGGGGAGGGGAAGAAAAGGAATTGTTTCCCTCTTACCATCTGTTACTGTTTTTGCCTGAAGGCCTGACTGCCTTCCTACTCCCTAATAAACAAAGGGGAATTTTATTGACCAATTCATTTTCAAAGAGATTTTAAAAGGCATTAAGCAATCAGTTCTCACACAGTGTCGAATTTGAGGCTCTCATTCACTCTCTTGCCTGAGAAGAACCCAAAAGCAATATTCACATAAAACATATCCACCCAGGGAATAGACAGTGTTGCTTAATATATTAATATTTACCAAGTTGCAGGATTCTTGAATACTGTATTTCATACTGGATTTTTTTTTTTACTTCTCTTATTCCCCCTTTCCCCTCTTGAGTACAATATTTTAAATTTTAAAATAATTCAACTGTATATACTTTTATATGTTGTCATTCTTTTTTTGGAGAAAACCTAATGTGAAATGTAATAAAGAAATTAAAGTGCTGATAGTGGTAGTTACAAAGGCAAAGGGATGACCTTTTCAAATATTATCTTTTCTTTTGACCTATGTCTTCCTTTGAACAATAATGGCACTTCGGACAATCAAGGTATTTTATTGTAAGCACCTCTGAGTGAGGTCTTGTAACCCAGGGTGTACCCAGCTCCCAGAGCTGGTAGGTTCTTGGCCTCTCTAATCCCGAAAAATGGGGAAAGGGACCCTGGAGGTGTGCGTTTAGCATTCGAATAAAATTGTGGACCCAAAGAATTTCGTGGAAAAACAGTTTATTAGACAGACAGCTCCCACACTGTTGTGGAAGGGGAACCCAGAGCGGGAGATCAGTTCAGGTGGGAGCAGCTGCAGTTTTAACCCTCAAGTTACTCTCTCCCCATTCATGTTCTCGTCCAATGAGAGAAGTTCTTTCAAATTTCCTTTGGAGTGATTGATCTTTGACTCTAACACCAGATTGACTACTTATTCTACAACCCTGTGTTACAGAGCCCCCTTTTTTGGGACAAAAGAGCCCCACCTGGCTGGAAGATCAGGCAAAAGATTTTTACCTGGCTCTAGTGGAGGAGGAGCTGAAAGAACCCGAGGTCACCTGAGGCTGGGAGCTGGGAAATTCTTGCCTTTGAATCCCCTCTGGTTTCCCAGAGGGAGGGTGGAGGGGGAAATTCCTGCATTTGAAACCCCTCCCCTAGGGGACGGGGAAGAGAAGTTTCTTTAACACAATCCCTCAGTCTCTAATGTTATATTTCTTTTCTCTTAGATGTAAAATGCTTTACGTGAGGAAAATAATGTCATTTGTTTTCCACTACCTTTCTAGTTTAGAATACAAACTCTTCATGTCAAGGTATTTGTGTGATAAAAGATACTTAATCACTTATTAAAGATGCACTTCAAATTCTAATTTCTATGTTTTCAGAAAATATGCCATATTCATGAATTTTCTTATTTTTCACTTAGAATGAAATCCTAAGAAAACAATTGTACATAGAAGTTGTATCAATAGCTCATTTGAAAATGTAATTTTATTTTGGAAGCTATTGAAAATTAAACAGTGAGAGACCCCATCTGCTTAGTTACCTATATCTCATTTTTATACTTTATTCATCTGTCCTCTATTTTTATCTTACAAATGTAAATATCTTTTTCTTGAGATCCCTAAAAAGCCAACACATTTTGTATTACAATTTTTATCTGTAAAGACAGAAACTGTACCACAAAAGCATGAATAGCTTTACTGTTAGACTGCATGTGAAGAGTGACTACTATATTACTGAAAGGACAAATTACACATCACTGACTTCATCCAAGCTACAATTTTCATCTTTCAAAAAGTGATAACTTACTCTCTTCTAGAAATAGAAATAAAGAAATGCCAAAAGACAGTGCTAAAGTAATCTTTATTGATTTCATTTCCAATAACAAATAAATTGAATTTGAGTATTTTTTTCAACATGGCATAACATCAGAAAGTCTGACAATGTTAGAATAAATTCATCTTCAATACAATTAAAAAGAAAATGTAAATTGAAGGAAATTGTTTTAAGTTAACACATCAGGGTTGAGGTCAGCTGGTCATACAAGAAACGAAGTTAGCAACAGGAAAGAGGGCTTGAGTGCAGATATAAGGCTCTGGTTCTCTTTAATAGATATGTGTGTTTTCAGAAATTTATTTAACTCCTGTGGTCCTTTAGTTTTGCCATATGTAAACCTCTATCAGAGTTATTTTGGGATAAATATTTATTAGAAAAAATAAACCAATAACAAAAGGCCTGAACATTTTTTAGCATCTATACAAATAAAGGGCTAATTTATGTCAATGATAATGTTCCCTTTTATTTTTGCACTTTTTATAAGTCATATTAAAATGGTAGTACTTTGGTAAAGTTAACAGGTACAATTCTCTTAGAACAATTGACGCATATTGTTATGTTGTTTCATCTGTTATCTTTCTGGAATTTTTTTTTATAAAATTTAATTTCATTACTGCTATCTAATATTGTTGCCACATTATCATAGTCTTCATTAATGCATAATGCCTTTATTCCTTCTCCATATTTCTTTCTGCTGGAGATTAATGTAAAATTGCAGTTCATTAATTACACCATCATAAAAATTCTTGTTAATTTGATTGCTTCATGCATTTATCTATGAACCTGCTCTTTCTTGATTTTCTCCCTTGATCTATGTTTATTTCGTATTGTCTTCATCTTTTGTCTTATAATTTTTTATGCAACTGAAATCAATGTATTTAAAAAAGAACTGGATGTATCTATACTTGAATGGATTACAAAAACCTGATATACTCTAAGTGTATAGATCAGGAATAATTATATTAAATAGTATCCATGATATTCCAAAGCGGATGTAATGACTGAGGGGAATAAAAAGCACTATTTCATGGCATCATATGTACCTAAAACTCAGACTAAAACTGAAATTACATGTTGACAAAACTGGTAGCCAAATCATTAAAAAAAAAGAGAAGGAAAAATCAATAAACCACCTATCTAGAGACATGAAGACGTTACAGCTGAAATATTGAGCAGATATTTCCTTTCAACTATTTTTTTATGTTTTTTTATTTTTCGTTGTCTATAGGATTTTGCACTACTTTTATACATATACCTGAGATAAGAGTCTTGACTAGAGAATTAATGAATTAAGTAATGATGAAACAGCTTATAAGAATCTCTACAAAACACATTGAGTTATCCTATTGACATTATTAACTACTCTGTTTTGCAAAACAATAACAAAATGTTTTGTGCAGACTTTTGATGGTTTATTTTAGGAAAATAAAATTTGACCAAGGGCCAGACACTGGGGCTCACACCTGTAATCCCAGCACTTTGGGAGGCCAAGGTAGGAGGATCACTTGAGGCCAGGAATTCCAGTCTGCAGTGAGCTATGGTCACACCACTGCACTTCAGTCTGAACAACAGAGCAAGACCTTGGCTCAAAAAAAAAAGAAAAGAAATGAAAAAAAAAAAAGAGGACTAAGATTACTCCTTAGTAAAGCTTCACCAACTTTAGCCAGGCACTTTGACTTTTGGGTATTTCCGGTGCATGGATGACTGTAGCGTATATTGATACCACTTCTTCCTGACACTCTGCTTTTTGGCAAACTTATACTCTCAAACCTTCTGCCTTTCCTACCAACCCCCACTGATGACTCTATCAGGGAGTTATCTCTAGGTTTGTGGAAAAGTTAATGCATTTGAGGTCAATCCTTGCTAACTTTCTACCTTCATTAATTTTTCCCCTGCTTTACTCTTTACAGATAATAGTTTTGGTTTCTTTTTTTTTTTTTTTTTTTTCCCAAAAGTGTAATAAAAGCCAAATATGTCTGTCACTTTAAATTCCATGAAATGACTTGGTTAAAACGAACTTTGGCAGCTAGCTTTTTAACATAAGTCTGCAGTAGATCTTCTCTTTGTTTGACTAGGTATATTATGATTTGTTTACATTTACATCTTCATATAGGACGTATCGTCGTAGATCTGGAAAATCCTTTTAAATGGCTATCATCTACAGATGCCTTTTCTACTGTGTTTTTCCATGAGAACTAGGTTTTAATTAGGCTCCCTTCCTACCAGCCTTTAGTGGATAAAATCACAGTTATGACATTTTATGATCTGAATCAACTTCCAAAGGGGACAATTATGGAGAAGAGAAAGTGTTATAATGGTGGCAGCGGTAATGGTTATTATTATTATTGTAAATAGTAACCAACATTTACACAGAATTTTATAGTTTTGAAAGTGCTGGCATGTGAATCACCTTATTAAATGAGACAAATGAGGAAATTCACAGTTCATAATTTCTACTCATGAATGAGATAGTTTAATTTTTTTTCCTTCTCATTACCAGCCTTGAGGAGCATGTCTATTAGGTTCATGTTCATTATCTGTGAGGATCCCAAATACAGTTGCAATGGTGTGCTGAAGTGAAGAAGAATGACGCACCAGCAAGCTGTGTGATTAGAAAATAGAAAACTATTCTGGCAACAATATAAGTCATGAGAGATTGCAGGACAGCAATAGATTAAACCAAAGGAAAAAACAGAATGAAATCAAACCTTATAAAGAAAATAAATGGCATTAGACCCTTAGAATAAAAATTAAAGGGCAAATACCCTGTTAGAAATTGCTTGGTATTAATACATGTCTAGAAAGCATTTACATAGGGAGAGATGTGGATTTGATTGAGCTGCTTGTAGGAAGATACACGACAGAAGAAATCACTTTACCAATACCAGCTAAAGTTAATTTGGTCCTTTCTGTATTATAAAACCTACAGCTATATATTTGCTCTCTCTAATTTGAAATATCTGCTATCTCACCATACAATTAAAATTTATTTATATTATTCCAAAATGAATAACCGAGAGACAAAGCTTTATCTAACTGGAAACTATAAAATCCTCTTCCAATCCTCCCACTCCTCCCCTGACCCTCCTTAATCTCCCAACTCAGTTATCAAAGAATATAAAATGGAAGTCTTGGAATTCTAAGATGAATTCTCAGAATATGCAAAAAGTCTGCTGAATCTGGAGGTAGGAACAAAAGAGAACTGAATATATATGAAAATGAAAGATGGTTTTGATTCATTTGTTTGTTTCGCCCTGAGTGAAGCAGAGAAGAAAGGGAAGGAACAGTGAAGAAAAGAGAAAGGGAAAAAAATGCAACAATGAGAAGAGTCGATAGGGAAGCTGAATAGAATGCTGAACAAGAGCATGAGTTTGGAAATACCTAAAGACGTTAGATATTTTAAATAAATAATAATTTGGAATTAAAGAAATATTTTATATTCAATTTAGTTGTATTGCTGCAATTTACTACTTCCCAAACCCCGAATCTTTAGTAATTTGTTACACACAAAAATTTCCCATGTGCACATCTGTGTGTGTTTGGTATGTGTACAGTACGTATAAAAATAAGAAAAGGGACGATTAGAAACCAATAGATATATATTTTTTTAATGAATAATTTGGAACACTAGCAAAATAAGAACACCAACATAAAAATTGTAAAAATAACAACAGTAAACATAATATAATTTAATGCTTTCCTGGTGCTGGCCCTCTATGGAAAAAGACAGCATTAGATTTTGAATTTGGGTTTATAAGAGAAAAACAGATATCATCATAGTGTAACCCTGCCCATCAAACACCACATGAAATTGGTTGATACGCCAGTGATAAAACATTTAGAATAACCAATAACCTCACCAGAATTTCCCTCCATTCCAAGGGGCAAGGTTGAGAGCTGTATATGTGTGGATATGTGCCTGTTTTAGGCTGAGACAGGTGGAGCTGGCTAACTTGTCGTGGTTTCTACTGGCACCAACTTCACTTTCAGTGATTTAGTTCAGTGTTCTTATTAATCCAGACATGAAATCTAGCTCTTCTCTTCCATATTCTTAAATACTGTGGAGGACTAATAAAAAGTAGTCAATTCTATATGAGGGGACTTTAAATTATACTTAGAAACGCATTTTGATTGAGAGGTCTGAAAAGGCCAAACAGATAATTCTTTAATGAATGGATTTCTTCCACTTTGACAGCTTGGGGTAGAGGAAAAATGAAGAGAAGAAAATTTACAAGGCTGAAAACTCATTTGTCTATAATACCAAACCCAATGATAGTCAAATTTATTTATTCTTGCCTGCATAACTTATCACTAGTTTTCTATCAAGAAAATATTAAATACATATTACAACTTTTTTGTTATATGCATGGATTTAAGAATAATTATCTTTCAAGTTACCCTGATTCTGTATTTTAAAACAAACACTCATAAGTGTTCTCTTGACTATTATTTAGTTCCAGTTGTATCCTATATTGAGGAGCATGCAGTTGCAGAAGGCGGACTCTACTCCAGCTAGCTGGAACATAAGAGGATTTACTCCTGGCTTTTAAATGGCTCATATAATTTGGGGGACCGCAAACGAGGTTGACTCAAGGCTGAGCTTGAGCAATAAGTTCTAAAGTCATAGCTTCCAGGAAAGGATCCAAAAGCCATAGAGTAGAACTGGATCGCTCCAGAGTCCACTAACCCAGAAGATGGTAACTGGTGGAATTAGAAAGTTGGCTAGTAAATTAGGAAGCTATTGCCACAGTTTCTGGCTACAAAACATGCCGATGTTAGTATGATCTGCACAAATAAAATGGTGCTTTCTGCTCAGTTCCTCTTCACGTATGTCTCTTCCTCAATTCCAGGTCATGATGGCACATCTCATTGGTGGAAATTAAACCATATAGGGATACCTCAGGGAGTCTGGTAAATGTGGCCTTTACTTCACAGCCTTTGCACACTTGAAAGAGGATGGAATGCATTTCTGAGTGAGCCAATTCATGGTATCAGCTACATATTCTTCTTGATTGTGGCCTCGGGGACTTCATTCAGTAATATATTCTATTAATTAAAATATTTAGAATAACCAGTATTTATGAATAAAACATGAGAATAAAATTTGAAAATCCTTACTAATATGGGGAAGAATTACATGGTAACTTGAATAAAATAGATTTATAGTTTTCAATTAGTGATGCACAACCTCTATAGGGACATCTGGAATGTGTGCCAGATTGTTGGTTATCACTATGAGGGGGAAACGCTATGAGCATTTAGTGGAAAAGGGCCAGAGGTAGTAAGTTCCTCAGTACATGATATACAATAGAACTTGACACAGTGAAAAACTGTCTCACTGCAAATATCAAGAGCACCTCTATTGAGAAATATTGATGTAGGTAATCTCCAAATAATTTCAATAACCTACATTATAATCAGAAAAATTTACTGAAATCAATCATCTATTTTTTTTCCTACTCTCTTAATAGAACGGCACATACCCAGATAAATGTTAATATGGAAATAGGTTAAAAACTGAGCAGAAATAAAAGATATTAGTTATTTTGTGAACAAAAGAATTATTTGACTTTACTAAAGAGTAGTTTTCAAAGGATGTTCAGCTAACCAGAATCATTGGCATCACCTGGAAATTTGTTAGAAATGCAGACACTCTGACCTATATCAGACTTAGAGAATCAGAAACACTGGAGCTAGGGCCCAGAAATGTGTATTAACAAGCGCTCCAGGTGGATATAATGTACTTTTGAGTTTTAACAGCTTCTGGAGTAGAAGCATCAAGGACTGAAATATTGTATACGTTTGTTGTAATTAGGAAATTCAAGTTTTCATTTGTGAAGAGGGTGTTCAAAGGAAAGAAACATTTTGTATGAAAGTAGCCTGCACTGGGAAATTGTTTGGTTCTTCTAACAATTATTCCTTCTAAGCATGCTGTCTGAGCAGACATGAAGGAGGACAGACCTAAGACATAACCCAAACTAGGAGCCTGCAACAGAGAGAACCAGAAATGGGGTGTATTACTTTCCTATGGCTGCTTTAAAAAACAGCCACAAGCCCGCAAGCTTAAGGGCACAACTCAGTTATCTTACAGTTCCTATAGATCAGAAGTCTAACATAGGTCTCACCAAGCTAAAATCAAGGTGTCAGTAAGACTTCATTCCTTATGGGAGGCTCTGGAGAGAAAGTAACTTTCACACTTATTTGTACAGTTGGACAAATTTGGTTCCTTGAGGATGTAGGATTAAAATCTCCATTTCCTTGCTAACTGCCAGTAGCAGGGCACCCTTTACCCTTAGAGGCCTCTGTTTAGTTCATGAATATGACTCCTTATAGCACATCCTTCTCACATTCAAAATCTAACTTCTACTACTGTTCCTGTTGTTCCTCCTCCACCTTTCATGGTATCTATGTGGCTCCAGCCAAAGATTAGATTGGGCCAACCTGGAATATTCTGGTTACTCTTCCTAAAGTCTATACACTTCATTATGTCTTCAAAGTCCCTTTTACCTTGCAATGTAATATATTCACAGGGTTATGGGATTAGGATATGGACATCTTTGGAGAGCATTCATTTACACTTTGAACCACAGCACTAATGATGCTAGACTTTGGAGTGTGAAACGATGAAGGTCATAGTTCCTTATTTCAAGGATTGTATAGTTTAGACTATGCAGAAGCAGATGGAGGAGTCAGAGAAGGGCATCATATCTTATATATGAGTTTACCCACTATAGTAATTTGTAGGTAGTCCATAATATTTTTGTTAATCATGATATTAAGTAATAGCAAGAATCTCAGGCTGAAGAACTTCAAGGGGAGGTATTCAGCGTTTAGAAAATGTATCCACTAATTAGGGTTCCAGGGAGGTCACTTGCTACCAGTTTTGTCTCTAGGTCCTGTAGGAGCAGAGGACAAGGATTCTCAATCATGAACCCAAAACTGGGGTCCAGTCACTCAATGGGCACTGAGGTCTCATGAGAGAAACTAGTGAGAACATAGAAATAGAGACCAAACATAGGAACATGGTGTGAGAGCTCATCCAATTATAGTGGAAAAAAGCATGAGTACCCTGGGATTTGGGAAAGCCATACACATGCACAGGAATTTCCCTTCCGTGTTTCTTGTGCTGGATCTGACTCATATCTAGGAGACTTGGAGAAACAACTCAGGATAACAGTGGTTATCACTGGGCCACTGAAACCCCTGTGTGTTTAGTAGCAACATAAGCGTGAATGCCAACAGCGGCTCTAGAGCAGGAGAGGATTGATCCTGGGGACTGTGTCAGGAGACCATGAACTTCCGAACCTGAGAGTCTTTGATTACTTAGTCTGTAGATTTGGAGCATCTCTTTCAAACAGGAAGTTTTACTCCATATTTTAGATAAAAGGTGTAAAGATTTGTAAAACACTATGACATGGCAATAGAGACTCAGAATTTAAGGTTTGGGATATAGAAAATATTTTTGGTAACTGAGATTCCTGTCACTTGGGGCAATATCAGTTTGTTGAATTCAGATTTTTAAAGATACCTGTGGGCTTAAATATACTATATTAACTTATTTTTCTTCCTTTCCTCCTAAAGCATTTTTATCTCATTTTATTTATCTTTTTGAGACGGGATCTCACTCTGTAGCCTAGGCTGGAGTCCAGTGGTGCAATCGCAGCTTATTGCAACTTCAAACTTCTTTGCTCAACTGATCCTCCCACCCCAGCCTCCCAAAGTGTTGGCATTATATGTATGAGTAACCACAACTGGCCTAAAAACATTTCAACATGGATTGCATTAAGACTTTTACAATAATACATTAGAGAGAAAATTATGAGAATAAAAATCTTTAAATTTTTTTCATTTTTAGTAAATAGAACAAAGGGTGATAGAAGTATATGCCAAGCTCCAAAATGGGGCATTATGTGTGAAAATACATAGAAATTTTGTGATTTTTCTAAAGAGTATTTTTCAGTGAGAAAATAACAGAAGCTACACATAATTCCTAGTCTCCAATCTTTCTTTCTCATTAAAGTTAAAACAGAGGAAAGAAATGAAGGATTTATCAAATTTATATAGGCAAATCTTTACTATTGATATAAAATAAGAGGAAGGAGGGAGCCAAAGCAGACCATTTGGGAGACTCTCTGATTCATGAACAGCAGCTGGAAGCTTCTGAGAAGTAAACATAAAAGAGGAGAAACCATAAGGTTCTGCGTGTTCAAAGAATCACCTTCAAGATTATTAACAGTCACACTTACTAGTTTTGAGAATTCTTTCCCCTAACAAATGAGCTTAACGTTTAAAGAGCCACTGGCATGTACACCTGTTAACTATAGCTTCTATTTAATTTTATATTAAGAGGATTGTCAGAAAATAGTGTGGAGCTTATAACCATCTAACCTGATCCAGGTAACAAAAGTCAGTCCTCAATAGGGCATTATCCAACTCTGGAGTTGAGACTTGGCCTTTGGGGATTGGATCTCACTTCTAATGGTATTCATGATTGCCATGCATTATGCAAGGTCAGCAATATCTGGCTGTTCTGATGCTATATTTAATTGTATATTATGGTTTTATTGCAAGTTGGATTCAGAACCTTTATGATATTATTGGGGGAGTGTACAAGATCATAGATAAAGGGGACAGAGTTTTATGTCTGGGTCTTTGGCTCACTCCAGATGTGACCTTGCATAAATTAGTCACCTTTCTTTTGATTTAGCTAGAACTGCAATTTATGTTGGCTTGTGTCAAAGCTAACTGCAGGTAGTTTCAACATAAATGTAGGATTTATATAACTAGTTGCATTTTCCTGTAAATCTTATATAGATTAACTTTTACCTTATAAGCCCACAGAGAAGAGAAATCTCAAAATCATTACAAAGCATTTGCCTTAACAAGTGTATGTTACCATGCAAATGCTAACTAATGATAGTAACTATTGGAATGGATCTTAATTGAGGGACTAAAAATAGCTCACTGCAGGCAAAATCAAGCATGTCCTTTTAATTGTGCTAATATTATACAGAAGGAATAAGCAAAAGTTTTAATGTTTTATTCAGCCTTACTGACATTATTCTCCTGTCTCTTCTCATTTGAGATTGTCTTTGCTGACTGCTTTAACGTTTTCTGAAAAGTGCATTACTGAGCCAAGAATGCCCAGCATCCAAATTACTGATGCTTGGGGCAGGTGGGACACAGCTGCAAGAGATAGAAAATCACAGCTGGAATGCTGCTTTTTGTCTTTTTCTATATGTTTTAGCTTAAAATATATAGAAATATAAAATACATATTTTATATATATTTTAGCTTAAACCTGAGAAGATGACTGTACTAATTCTTTAGAATAACTGTGCAACATTTCCAACTCTTTCTACATTTTTACAGGAAAACCTGAAAAGTTACATTACAGTCTTGCTATTACCAAGGATTATACCTGGGTTCAAAATTTGTTTTTAATTAATTTAGTTGATCTCCAGTTATATACAGTCCACCATTTTATGAACCAGAATACCATAATGTTGACAAAGAAAGACTATATGTTTCTACAGATTGTCCACCATAACAAAGTCATGTCTGAGTAAAATTTATTCTGGGAGGTGAGTGGAAATTATAACAAAAGAACATTTAATAAAATAGTATATAACTTTACCTATCTTTGATTTGTTAGAAAATTATACATAGAAACACTAAATTAATTGGGGAAGGAGACCCAGGCATCTAGGATCACTTCCCCCTTGACTTCCACACTGCATTTCAATAGAAGAAAAGACTGGCCGACAGGAGCCTCCTAAATCACCTTCCTGTAAATAGCAGGCATGGTATGGGAGAATCTCTCCGGAAGGCACTGTTTTTACTTAAACAAGATCAAACCCCCACCCCACTCCTCCATCTGGAGACCAGAAACCCTTTCACATGTAATTCCTAAAACTGTAAACCCAAGACACTTTCATATGTGATTTCCTTTTTTTTTTCTTTTTTCTTTTTTTTCTTTTTTCTTTTTTTTCTTTTTTCTTTTTTTTCTTTTTTCGAGACGGAGTCTTACTCCCTCACCAGGGCCCAGGCTGGAGTGCAACGGGCGCGACCTCAGCTCACTGCAACCTCCTCCTCCAGGCGCACGCCACCACGCCCAGCTAATTTTTTTTGTATTTTTAGTAAAGACGGGGTTTCACCATGTTGGCCAGGATGGTCTTGATCTCTTGACCTCAGGATCCGCACGCCTCGGCCTCCCAAAGTGCTGGGATTACAGGCGTGAGCCGCCTGGCCCATATGTGATTTCTAAAGCTGTAAACCCAAGACCCTTTCACTTGTACTTTCTAAGGCTGTAAATCTAAGATCCTTTCACGTGTAATATCTAGCGTGAAGCCATTACAAAGGCTTCTTTTTGTTAGGGGAGCTTGGCCGTTTGGACAAAATATAAAGCCTTACTCCCAGGCCATAATAATAAAACCCTTTCCTTTTCTAGTTCAGTGTCGGAGAGGTGTGTTTCTTGTGGCCGCTCCTGCTTCAGATTAGGCTGTTTGAATAATAACCTGATTTACAATTACGTTTTGCCAAAAACAGTGGAGTAGAGAGCTATTCAGAACTCCATTTTCTGAGAAATTAAAGCAAAGTATACAGACAGACAAGTTGATTTTATTCAGCTTTCAAAGGAAGGTATTTATGAAAAGGAATTTATGGAAAAGTTCTTTCTCTTGGCATTTGTCTGTTTCTTTGTATATTCTCATGTTTTCTCTTTGCTTCTTGGGGATCTTCTTTCACTGTCATATTTTTCTATAAGAAATGCCTCATAGAAAGCACAATTAATCTCTTCAAGTGAATACAAAGCATTAGTTTCCTATTATATGAATAAAGGCATTCTAGTCCCAAAATTCTGTAAATGCTGTTGTATTTATTTCCAGTCAACTGGAAGGTAGGAATAGAAGGACCTTAACACCTTGTTAAAAACTGTTTTTGCCAATAGTCTATGGAGTAATTGAAGTACTGTTTTAAAAGATTTTTAAGCAAGTTTAGATATTTCCAAATATTAATAATTGTCCTTTAAATGGTATGGCTGATGCAAGCCTGTCAATCTGCTATTTAGTAAAGCGTCTCACTACCTTTTCTATCATATATGATATACATGTCTAGAATTACCTGCTATTGCACTCGTACTGATAAGAGGTGTCAGTCTTTTGCAAATAGAATCTTTCTTTGATATAAAAGGGAAAGATCCATTCTCAGTGCCTCTCTCAATCTCTCCTTTACCCTTCCTCTCTTTTTTCCTCATAATTGACACTTACCTTTTGCTCAGTGACTTTTCTGGGACTATATCACTATTGTGGCTGAATGTTTGTGTTCCCCCAAAATTTGAATACTGAAGCCCTAACTCCAAATGTTCTGTTATTTGGAGATGGCGCATTTGAGAGGTGATTAGGATTAGATAAAGTCATGAGGATGGAGCCCTTATGATGGGATTAATGCACCTATGAGAAGAGACAGTAGAGAACTTACACTCTTTTTCCATCATGTGAGGACATATGGAGAAGGCAGCATTCTGCAAGCCAGGAAGGGCCCCCTCACCAGACTTGACCATACTGGTACCCTGATCTTAGAATTCTCAGCCTCCAAAACTGAGAAAATAATTTTCTTTTGTTTAAGCCACACAGCCTATAGTATTTTGCTATAGCAGGCTGAGCTGATGATGATAATAATAATAACATGCATGTTTTTCGTGGTATCTGTTCCAAATACTGGTGACAAGAGCATATTAAATCCAAGTAGCTTTCTTGAGCAAACCTCCCCTACTAAGGACATATCTGCAATCACAATTTAATAACTCTTTGCTTTCATTTTGCTGTGTATTTATTTAGCCTTAATGTTGTATCATGAGATAATAATGCCTTTAAAATACTGCAAATGTTTTAATAAAATAATACTCAACTAGAGGCAGACTCTGGAAAATGTATTCTAAAAGGTAGAATAGGGCAAAATGTCTAAAGAAATGGTGATAAATTCTAGAACTAGAATGTGGTTATTTCTAGACTATAAAAAATACCAAGTAGGGCTAATATCCAAAATCTACAAAGAACTAAAACAGAAAACAGAAGAAACAGAAGAGAAAATAAAGATACCAAGTAAAATTCTGTTTTTTTCTCTTTTCTGTTTTTGTTGTTGTTGTTTTGGACAGAGTGTTGCACTGTCGCCTGGGCATGATTTTGACTCACTGCAACCTCTACCTCCCGGGTTTAAGCGATTCTCCTGCCTCAGCCTCCCAAGTAGCTGAGATTACAGGTGCCCCCCACCTCACACAGCTATTTTTTGTGTTTTTAGTATTTTTAGTAGAGATGGGTTTCACTATGTTGGCCAGGCTGGTCTTGAACTCCTGACCTTGTAATCTGCCTGCCTTAGCCTCCCAAAGTGCTGGGATTACAGGTGTGAGTCACCTCACCTGGTCTTTTTTGTTTCTTTCTTTCTTTTTTTTTTTTTTAACCGTGACTGTTTTCTTTTTATTAGTGTTATAAAATTATTCATTACTTTGCAAATTGGCTATAGTATTCATTACTAAGTGAAATAAACAGAAACAATGAAAAGAACAAGTTGCCTAATAAGGATAATTTATTTGCATCTTGAGAATTCATTATGCTTCCAAGCATTGTTATTCTTGTTGAGCAGCATTTACCTCCTCATAGTGGAGACAAGCTTACAATTTTTTAATCAGAGGAAACTAGCAATTTCACTATTCCAACTAAATTATAATATTTAATCTTGTTTTTTCTTTTTTTTTTTTTGCCACAAACCCTAGCTACTAATCTGTGATATCTATCACTGGAATTATCACGTAATGGGCAAAAAGTAGACATGTTCTCATATATATATGTAATTATATTTTTTAGAACATTTCAACTGATCTCATGATATCTATAAGAAATTTAACTAGAATAATTGACTACATGGGACAGATTAGTATTAACCTTATTTATTTCATGAAAGAATGAACAATTGAAAATGTCCTTTTTAATTATTTAGTGTAGGAAGGAAAGAACATATTATTAGGGAGGGCCGGGCGCGGTGGCTCACGCCTGTAATCCCAGCATTTTGGGAGGCTGAGGCAGGTGGATCACGAGGTCAACAGATCGAGACCATCCTCGTCAACATGGTGAAACCCCGTCTCTACTGAAAATACAAAAAATTAGCTGGTCATGGTGGCACGTGCCTGTAATCCCAGCTACTCAGGAGGCTGAGGCAGGAGAATTTCCTGAACCCAGGAGGCGGAGGTTGCGGTGAGCCGAGATCGCGCCATTGCAATCTAGCCTGGGTAGCAAGAGCAAAACTCGTCTCAAAAAAAAAAAAAAAAAGCAAGAAAATATTACTAGGGAATTTTTAACATGCTGTATAATCCATTTATATTTTAATTAACATTAAGTCTGTATGTCATATATAGGCACATTATAAATAGTGTATGTTAAAATAGAATGTTGGTAATGGCAAATGCTATGAAAAATAAATACCGGTTTGTTCATTATAATTCAATGTAAATAATTGCATTCTAAAAGCTAAATACATTTAGTTTATTGAACTTTATGTTTTTAATCAAAGTATTTTCATAGAAAACCTATTATCAAGCCTGTGTTCTGATAAATTTCTTGATAATTTGATTTTGCAATTGGCATGCAATTTCTCGATAATTAATTATGAAAAGTGAAACAAGGAAAAGAATTATTTTGTTCATATTATTGCCTTTAATAATAACATGATCTAATAAATACAGAGATGAAATAATCATTTTTTTAGCCTTAATAGTAAAATTACAGCAAAATCTCACTAATTTAGACTTGTGAAATATGAAGAGAAGTAAATTGATGAAATTCTGAATCCTTAGAAATATTTTAAAGAATTATAATTTTGCTATGTTTCATAGACAACAAAAGTAGGTTAAAAAGTGGTATCAAATAAATGACCTGAGAACTGACTAAATAGATAAAAGAGAATGAGTTATACAGCTTCCCATTTATCACTGCTTATTAATTATTAATGATATCTTTAGATTTTATTCTCCTAAATAGATTTGACATGCTCCTTGCAAACACTATTATCAAGGCCTAATTTTTTTTAAGCTAGCTGTACTGCCAGGGGTTAGAAATAAGTTCTAAGGGAAAAAAATAGACTCTTTAAATTCCACCCTCAAAACTAGCTTCTTCTGACAGCATAAATGAAAACATATTATTCCTACTTTGCTAGGAATAAAATAAATTTTCTGATACCTGATATCAGGGGCTTTTGAGGCACACATAGATTTTACACAGGGAAAAGCTATAATTCAGGTAATATTACAATTTCTGGTAAAGATGCAAGAAACTTATTGTGGCTAAACTATTGCCTAGAATATATAAGTAACATCTAACTTAACACCATGTTTTGCTATCATTTCTTAAAATTTTGAGATTGACACAAGGCACTGAAATGAGGCTTAACATTACCTACTACGTATTTTCTCCATACAGCTTGGGTGAAAGGTGCATTCATTCATTTATTCTTTTAATAAAGATCTAATGAAAGCCAACTTTGTACCGAGGCACCGAGCTAAAAGCTGAGGATACAATTCAAAACAGACAAAGTCCTCACCCTTATTGTACATATAGTTAAATATGATAGCTGGTCACTAAACAATTTATACTGCAAATAAATAATTACAATTGTTGCAATGCTATGAAGGAAAAAGTTAAAAGAAAAATGTCAGGGAAATGATTGGTGGAGTGGGTAGGACCAATTCCTGGAAAACTTTGTCACAATCTTGCCACTTCACCTAACCTTATGACCATACTTTATGCCACCATTAACTACGCCTCATTCCTCTCTGTCTAGACCCTTCCTGAACTTTGCCCTAGTTCCAATTCTAATCCTGAAACTCTCTTTTGCCTGAACAGCTGCCAGGGCATCCTAACTAGCCTATCCTTTTCTACTTCTTATTTTGTACCAGCTGGTCTTCACACAACAGCCAAGTCATCTTACTTTCTTGATTAAAATCCCTCAGGATCTTTCTGTTAAACGTATAATAAAATCTCAATTTCTGGCCACATGATTGATTGCCTTGCATGCACTTCTTAAGTGTTGTATATTTTTTTTTAACCCAAAGGTGAGTTTTCACACTATAAAACAAAAGCAGCCACAATGAGGTCATTGAATCACCTGTCTTCACCTGAAGGCTGTGGTGAAAACATCAAGTTGCTTATGAAGATCTGCACCTTTTCTTGTTCACTCTCCAGGTTTTCCCTGGGGGAAATTTAGCAAAAGATGAAAGACCATTTATAGGTCAATGATAGAATTTATTTCATTTTCCAAACAAATAACCACTGTACCCTGATTTTATTAATTATAATCCTTGATCATGTCAACAAATACTTATCTCCATAGTGCAAATTTTAATTCATTTTTCTCTCTCTCTTTCTGGCTGTCTCTCGAGTCTGATTGGTGCTTGCCATAATCCTGAAAGACACAATCCCAAATGTCATAATCCTGAATGTTGAAATCCCTAAAGATCAAATCCTTAAAGTCTAAAATTCCATAACTCACAATTCCAAAAGATTAAAACTCTGAAAGTTGAAATCCTGAAACCTGAATTCTGGGAAAAGGATTAGTGCATTTTGGGTTTTACACAGGAGTCTCATCAACTGAAGTTGCATCATATTAGGTGGAACTACTACGTTGTTATTGTTTTTCTTTGCATTTGGTGGCAAATTCAGATGAGTGGATTGGCCATGTGATACGGCAAGAATGAACACTGTAGTTTAAAAATGAACCATTTGTCTGAATTGGCATTCCTTCCGGCTAATGAAATCCCAGGAACTTTTAGCAAAATAATGCTGCATTTACCAGAAGAAGTCATTTGCTTTTTTTTTTTGGCAAATTTCATGCCATAAAAGTACGTTATCATAACGTAACATTGACTTCATGCGTGAGCATTGTATGTGCACATAAAAACGTTGAAACATCCTCAGTACAGGAAAAGATGTCTTTTTGTACACCTGCATTTGTGAAATTTATAATTTCTCAAGATCTCAGCTCTTCGGGAGCTGCCTTGAGCTATTGTGGTTTTCGGTCCCTCTGGTCAAAAGATTTAAGTTGGGTTGGGCGTGGTAGCTCATGCTTGTAATCCCAACACTCTGGGAGACCAAACTGGGAGGATCATTTAAACCCAGGAGACCAGCTTGGCCAACAAAGTGAGACCCCCAACTCTACAAATAATTAAAAATATGGCCAGGTGTGGTGGCACATGTCTGTGTTTCCAGCTACTCTGGAGGCTGAGGCAGAAGGATTGTCTGAGTCCAAGAGGTCAAGACTGCAGTGAACCCTGATCTGATTGTACTACTGTGCTCCAGTCTGGGTGACAGAGTGATACTTTGTCTCAAACAAAACAAAACAAAACAAGGCTTAAGTTGTCCATCACGGTATTTTAGATCACTGTGGTTATTTCTTTATAAATATAGTTTGTCTGCTCACAAACATTATACCCATGAGACCATCATTAGTATACCTGGGTGGTTATGCTTGCAAAAATATGTATGGTATTATTTCCCATTTTATTGCGTAAAGTGCTCTACGAAGTGTTCTGTGGTGTTTTTGTGTGTTTCTCAAATAAATCTTTTAAAAATGTAAATAAATGTGTTTTAAAGCATTTTTTATTCTTTTTTGCAGGATTATACTTTTGTGATTTTGATCTTTTAGAATTAAAATTTTCAGGATTTTAGAATTTAGGAATTTTGATTTTTCAGGATTTAAACATTCAGGATACTGTCATTGAAAATTATGGCCAAAACCCTAATAGGTGTCTATCCATATGGACAATGTCTATAATTAAATAAACAGTGTGGGGCTTAATTTGAACATTCTAGTATGTTTTTAAAATAATTTTTCAAATTTACTTTTAAGGGAAGAGCATTTTTATGAATTCCAGTTACATTCAAATTATTTTTACTTTCATGTTAATTATGTGTAAACAACACTAAGAAAAATTCCTTTTACATGTAGAGCTCATATATTTAAAAAGTGAAAATAATCAGCAAATTAAATGTAGATAAAACTATAACTCCTATAAAGTTAAATGTAATAACATAAATGTAATATACCAGGTAACACTCTTGTTATACAGTATTTCTACTGTTGAGTTTAATAATGAAAAGACATATTTGCTTGTACTATGTCCCACTTTTTATTGATTTTTGTGATTTTGATCATTGACTGTGATTTAAGTGAAATTTTTTTCATCCTTGTTTTTATTTTATAGTTAATTAACACCTTTTAACTACAAAGCATTATTTTGATGGTCTAATCAATACAATTTAATGAAACACCTGCAAAATAGATCCTAATTTAAAAGTTAAGGCTGAGAGTGATGGCATTTAATGCCTCTTTTCTATATCTCTCTTGTTAGAAAGATCTCTCAAGGGAGCGCTTGGCACTTCAGAGATGCTCACTAATGCTGGCACTTCACTTCCATTCATATTTCAGTATGCACTGATTTTTGTCATCAGTGAAGCAGCAGCCTATGAAATAGGATGATCATATGTCCTGATTTTCCTGGGACAGTTCTGGCTTCCACCTGTTATCCCATCATAATTATGAACAGTGCCTTGGTGTTCCAGTTTGAATGATAAATTATATTGTTACTTTACTTTAAAATCTAAGTAAATTCAGATGCTATGTCATTGATTCTTTCAACGCTGAAAAAAAAAATCTCTCTTTCTAACAAGAGAGATGTAGAAGAGAGACATTAACTGCCATCACTTTTTCTTTCATAAGAAATTTTCCTTTTTAATTTCTTTCATGAGGGGGAAGCTACACTGAGTAGCCATCCTAGTCTTTCTACGCACTTACATTCACTCTTTTTCCTGGGAGAAAGAATTTAATTTGTTAGGAGTTTGGAATGAAGAACTGGACCTTTTGTCCACCCACTTCCATTACCCTTTTACATTCCCAAGTAAACATCCCTCAGGAGTCACTTCTGCCTGCCACAGGGTAGACTGGGGTAACAAGAGGTCTGTGCTGAGCCAGAGCATCAGTAACTGAAGGGTAGCTTGTTCATTTCTAGTGTGAGGTATCAGAAAGCCCCTTGTCCATAGACAAAAGCTGCATTGCATAGAATTGTCTTTAATAGTAGTAAAAGTGATTTTTAAAATTTCTAGCTTCTAAACTTTTCTCTAATTCTTAATTGTTCAAGAGAATTATGGTAACCTTCAAGTGCTAACAAAAAAATAACATTTTAACATCAAAAATCTTGCGTTTTTATTTACTACAATGGATAAGCACAGTACTGGACCTATGAAATATAATATATTTTATCTCAACCTGAACCCAATACTCTTTGCTATAACTCATTTCTTTTAAAATGAACATGAACAAAAGTTTTTCTTCTGTATGCTGAATCCCTACTCTTATCTTTGCTCTCTTAGAGACTTGAAAAACCTTCACCATTATAGCTCATCCTTATGACATATGACTTCATTTAGCACATACGAATTTACATAAATCCTCCTCTATTCTTTTCCACTCACCCATACTGTTTTATTTTATGGATAGTAGTTCTCAGTTTATTGAATAATCTAAGACACTAAGACCATATTCAATTAAAATGTCTTTCAATTGCAAATGACACTGAAATGAGAAGTTTTCTCTTTATAAACAGTAAATAATTCAACATGATCATAGATTAAAGTTTTGGATTATCTATGAAAAACGAAATAAAGTATAAAAACACTCTTGAAGTTTGTATATACCTCATAGGGACCTATAAACCTGAGTGTATCAAATTAAATTTTAAGTAATTCACTATAAAAATAATTATTAAACAAATATTTTGATAATTTGTTAAATTTAAGAGGGTTTAAGAGTGTTTGAAAGTTGGATATTATCAGAATTAGATGTATCTTGATTATGAAGGCAGTTTTACTAATTTTTAAATACTTAGTATTTTTACATATGTTTTGTTAAATATAACTAGCCAAACTAGCAATCGTTACTGAAGCTGGAACTTGAAAAATAAGATAGAAGTGGATATTTGTGAATTTTGCTGTTTAGGAGCAGAGAGATAGTGTTAAAATTTTGTGTGTTTCCTATATGTTCATTTGGCCATAATATTTGTCATACATAAGCGTACACAAAATTTAATTATCTACCTATTGCCTACTGTTGTTTAATTTTTTGTTAACTTTTGCCTTCACTTGGACTAAGGGCTTGAAATATTCTGTGGGATTCTTAAACTATTATGTAATAGGCTATTAGAGGACTATGAGGTCACTGTCCTTCAGAGTACCAATCAACCATCACTGCTTTCAAGGAAGTAGAGTGTTGCTTGCCATATTGTATGCTTTTCCTGGGAGAAAGAAATAGTCAATCTTTTTCTCAAACAGTTTTCAGCAAATATTATCTTTGTTTTGTTTGGTTTGCTTTATGTTGGCCTTTGAAAATTCACAATATTTTAAAAACCATGAAAGAAGATTATTATGTATAGAACACATTATTATCTTATATTTGCCTTTTTGAAAGAAAGGCTATCAAATGAAAAATAATATTTTTAAAGAAAACAGCAAAGGAAAAAAGAGTTTATTTTAAACCAGAAAAACATAAACAACACTTTAAATGAACCATCTGGTTAAACAATGGCTGGAACAATAACAGGGAAATGCCAGTAATACGTTTGTTTCTTTTTACCTTCTCATTTTATTATTCTAAGTCAGTGTTTACATTGACTCCCTGAGACATAGATCTTTGAGCTTCCACTTTGAGAGAAGGTACCCTCAGAACACTTCACATATCTATGGTGCAATGCTAGTTCAATGATAAGAATGAACCACATCAATTCCAGCTTTCTGTTTCATAAAAAAGGGCAAACTCTCTCTGCTGTGACCTGAACTGTGAAAGGGAGTCTCATTTGCTTAAAAAGAACTCAGGAGTAGGAAAACTAAATCCCCAAATGCCAAAAAGTAGAGAACAAGAATTAATTCATTGGATTTCTGAAGAGTTTTGTTGTTAAGGGTCAATTGTTAAAATAGCGATGTCTTTTAGGGAAATAAATACCTTAATCTTCTGTCATTGTGCATGCGTGTATGTTTGCACGTGTGTGTTTATTATTACAGTTCTGCATTCTACAAACAAATCTTTAAATTTCTACAAAAATGATATGCAAGTTAAATCTGAAGGGGATAGTTCTTAGAATGAGGATATGGAATATAGTTTCTGTAAGTTGCCAATCTTCCCAAATCTTAATGGGGTAGTCATTAGAGGTTCACTCCTCCTCTCCACCTTCTGCACACCTTGTCGGATTGCATTTCTTATGGCCCTAATAGTTTGTGAACCATATGACTAGTTCTGGCCAAGGAATATAAATAGTGTGTGTCACTTTTGTGCCAGAGAATAAAAGGCCCTCTGTTGTCCATTTTCCCTCTGACATGATACTATAATGTTCCAGAAGATTGTCATTCAGCTTCTGCTTTGGGTCTCCCAAAAAATTCTCAAAGGACATGAACCTTGAAAGAAAAATAAATCCTTTTGTTTTAAGCCACCACTGTGTTTTTGAGTTTATTATGCAGCATAACCTAGCCCAAGCTGATTAATACATCTAATCACATTTTAATAATTTCATAACTTTGCTTAGGGCCTGATTTTCTGTAAGATGTGACTATGTAGTCAAACTGTATATACTTAATTTTATTTGGGAATCTATATATAATGATGAGGTCACTTTATATTTGTACATCCTTTAACAATTTTCAAAATAATTTTTACATGTATTATCTCACTTATTTTATACAGTAATTTCCTAGAAAATATAAGTATGTATTATTATTACCACTGTTTATGGATGAAGTAATCAAGGTTAAGAATAGTCAAATAGTTTGCTATTTAGTAGTAAAGGCAAGACTTAAATACTTGGATATATTATAATTTGCTATTCTTCTCCTTCTACCACTCTCCTTTTCCCAAATCATTTGAAATGTTCTGAACATTCAAAAGGTCTAAGCCACGTGCAGTAAGAAAGTTAATGGGCCAAATTCTGTAACAGGAGGAAATTTTAACTAAAAGAAAAATGTCCTCCATTAGAATGAAATCCACAACTACTGAAGACCTTAATTACCAAGCTCTTCTAAGGGAGCCAACATCCCTATGTGTATTAAAGATACATAGGCATTGATTTTGTGCGAAGGGAACTAGTAACAAATTATGCACATTATGAATAACATTTTTATTAAATAATTATGAAAAAATTATCAGTAATATTGGTTAAATATTAACAAAAATAGACCCATATATTTTCTTGAAATTTGAAGTTTGGAAATCAGTCTATTCCAGTAAAATTGAAGTAGCTAGTTTTATAACTTTTATTAGGAGACATTGGAGAACTAATATTTACATGTTCTCCATATTTCTGTGAATCTTAAAGAAAATTCTTAAGAAACAGTAATTTTTGAAAGCTAGTTAATATTTGCTGATGGGGGCCAGGTGTGGTGATCCATGCCTGTAATCCCAGAACTTTGGGAAGCCAAGGCTGGAAGGTCACTTGAACTTAGGAGTTCCAGACCAGCCTGGACAACATGACAAAACTCCATCTCTAACAAAAATACAAAAAAAATTATCTGGCTATGGTGGCACAAACCTGTCATCCTAGCTGCTCAGGAGGCTGGGGTGGGAGGATTATTTGAGACTGGGAGCTGGAAGTCATAGTGAGCTGAGATCATGCCACTGTACTCCAGCCTGGGTGACAGAGCGAGATCCTATCTCAAAGAAATAAAGAAAGAATGAAGGTGGGAGAAAGGGAGCAATAGGAGAAATAACAAAAGCACAATGTAAATATTTATTATTAGAAAGATAAAAGACGCAACAACACAAACATAATGAAGGCTCTATCAGTATTGTGTAAATTTTACTTAAATGCCTAAGATGTGTTGTTCATAGGAGATGCTTTCTGGATTTGAAAAAAATGAAACTTCTGTCTCTTGTCTTGAGGGGATCTGTCAAATGTTTGTAGAAGTACAGTGGCACTTCTTCAAGCAAACCTCTCCCGTCATCACATCTAGCCAGGTGTGAATCACATAGACAGCATGTGTGACTTCCATTACAATGGAAATAAGGAATAAATGAGGCTATTAAATGTAAAGTCTCTTAAATGAACCACGTTAACATTCTCCTCTTCAAAAACAATCTTAGTTTTTGTCACATCCAAGCTTATTTTTATAACTTGCACTTCTTTAGAATATCTCAATTTGAATATCAATATAAGATTCCAGATAATCTAGTATCTCCCTTTAATATATTTCAAAGTAAATATGAATAATGCACAGAGAGCATTAAAATATTTGTACTTCTTCATAGAATTTAGAGTATGTGCTTACATAAAAAAGTAACTTTAAAGTATTTTTGATATAATTGTTCATACCAACAACTACCGATGTATATATTTACACAGAGTAAAAAGCTTTTCCATAAGAAGGGATTTAGAAATGCTCAATACTATAAATCTATACCCTTGGAATTGAAGGAAAGTTCTAGCTCTGTGCCCACAGCTGTTTCTTTGTGGTACAGAATATAAATAATACTGTCAAATTTCAGGGAGTAAATAATAGAATTTTCTATACATTGGCACGAATAAGCTGTAAGAATATGTAGCTCTTGTATTAGCCATATGTTCTATGTCCCAGCTGTTAAGATCTCCTTCAGTACAACTGATGAATTATATTTTTTAAAAATCAGGCAATTTACACCTGTGATACCACAGATCACTTAAGGCTAATCCTTGGGTTAGAAGTCCTTGGGTTGCTAGGGATCCTTCACGGTATGGGTAGGATGGGGAGGGAACATAATCTGTGCCCCATAATCCAGTACAGTTGCACTCTTTAGTAATGCTTAAGGTTTAGGTAAATGCCTCATTAAGTGAAAATGCATTTTGGAATATAAGTGTCAGCAAGGGCTGTAGTCTCATAGGGTATAATTGCAAAAGACATTTCCAAAAGCTTAACTTTGGATAAATCTTCAGCTAGCCTAAGCAGAGTGCTTGCTTATTCTATCCTATGAAAACAACTGGTAAACACTAGTGGAAAAAGAGTGCCCACAGGTCATACAGAGATGTTTAAAGGACTGAGCTTCTGTACATCAATGTTCGATAGGAAGTCCAGTTTATTTCCTATAGGGTCAACATTTAAGGAAGAAATTGGGAAAGAGGCTGTGTCATAGGACCAATAGGGAATGTCATTAAAAATATTGAGTAAAGAGAAAGTTTCTTTATGAGGTTTTTTTTTTTTAAGCTAGTTGATTCGAGTAATGCAATAACCTGATTTTATAGCTCTAAGACAGTTTTAGAACTTTTTCTTAGATTTCAGTAATAAAAGAGAAGGCATTTGAAGTAACCACCAGTTTCTTCAATTTCTAATTTATCTTTTCTTCTTCTTCTCACAGTAAATGTGAGTTTTGTTTTCCCTTCCTTATAGAGTCATTAAAAGCAGTAAAATATTATCAGTGTCTACAACTTCAGCTGTGGTCATCATTGGTAAAGCTATCGTAAACCTTACCTTAATAAAAATCGATTGCTCAATTTTCTATATCAGTGAGCAAGAACACTAACCGAGAAAATGGAATTTATGTTTAATCTATCCATTTAGATAAGATAGTATCTCAGTTATAAGGGAAGCAAAGAGCTCTGGATAAGGAATAAGGAGCCCTGGGTTTTAATTCTTCTCTGCTACTTTGCTACTTTCACTATAATTGGAACCCTGGAGAAACCAAGGCTCCTTGTCCGTAAAGTTACAGCCAAGTTCATTTCTGGTTTTATGAACTACGAAGTGTTTGGAACTATGAATGCTATGAAGGCATTCTAGAGCTACCAAATGTAACCTTACTCAGCAAAGTCAAGCTTATGTTTTAAAGCCTTTTATCTCATTCATTTGGTAGAATTATCAATTGGAAGCTTCCAGACTCTCACCATTAGTGTTCCCACCATTCATTCACTGTGTATGGTAATCCTAGATCAATATCCAACTCTATGAGAGCTGGTGCTAAGAAATGCTCTCAGAGTAAATCTATTCATTTACTGATTTAGCCAATTATTCAACATATATTTATTAATGATTATTTAAATGGCACTATTTTATATTGACTATATATACAACAAAGAAATCCTCCAGTCTCACAGAGCTTATGTTATATTGCATGCTAGTATACTTCATAGCAAGGATTTTTAGGGCCAGATATCAGAAGTCTTGGAATTATCAGGAAGGGACCCCATTCCAAACATTGCTGCCAAAGAGAAGAGAACTGCGGCCTTGACAAGGTTCAGTGGAAGGCACAGCTACTGAAATTCATCAACGATCAAAATTGAACCATATTTCTGAGGATATATGTTCTCTGACATGTCAGTGTTATGTTTATTAGGAATAATTATGCCCAGGAAAAGTAATTGGAATATCACTAAGTCTGGAATGATTAAATTTAGTCAAAAGAAAATAATTCATTGTTTAAGAATTTCTGCTTTGATTTTGAGAGTAGAAATCCATAAATATACAATATTAGCTGGCTCTCTGCAAGAATCCTGTGCCTTTTGTTTGGTCCCTTTGTTTTTTGTTTCTCCAGCCACTTTTCCCCAGCATTCTCTTATCATTTTCTTAGACTTTGATGCCTAGAATATCCAGTGCCAGAGATAAAGTTCTCATTAATACATTTACAATAAGATGTAAGGGGACTGGTTAAAATACATTTAAAGGTGACAAATTTTAAGAAATAAATGAAGAAATACAATGCATAACATAAAAGAATGTTAACAGTAGACTTTCAGGAAGAAATACAATGCATAACATAAAAGAAAGTTAACAGTAGACTTTCAGGAATCCAAGGAAAGCTGTTTAAGGGAGGAAAAGTAAATATATAGGAGTTACAAATTTGCGTATTAATAATGACATCTTTCATTTATAGTTGTTTTCTTAATTCATTCAACAAACTTTTTTTAACTTCTAAATTCAGGGGTACAAGTGCAGGTTTGTTACATAGGTAAACTTGTGTCATGGAGATTTTTTGTACAGATTATTTCATCACCCAGGTATTAAGCCTAGCACCCATTAGTTATTTTTCCTCTCCCTCCTCCCACCCCTACCCTCTAGTGTGTGTTGTTCCTCTCTCTGTGTTCATGTGTTCTCCTCATTTAGCTTCTACTTATAAGTGAAACATATGGTATTTGATTTTATGTTCCTATGCTAGTTTGCTAAGGATAATTGCCTCCTGCTCTATCCATGTCCCTGCAAAGGACATGTTCTCATTTTTTTTATAGCTACATATTACTCCACGGTATATATGTGCCACATTTTCTTTATCTAGTCTATCATTGTCGAGCATTTGGGTCAATTCCATGCTTTTGCTATTGTAAATAGTGTTGCAATGAACATACACATGCATGTGTCTTTATAGTAGAAATATTTATATTTCTTTGGGTATATACATAGTGATGGGATTGCTGGTTCTAATGGTACTTCATCTTTAGTTCTTTGAGGAATTGCCACACTGTCTTCCACAATAGCTGAACTAATTTACACTCCCACCAACAATGTGGAAATGCTCCTTTTTCTTTGCAACCTTGTCAGCATCTGTTATTTTTCAACTTTTTAACAATGGCCATTCTGACTGATGTTACATAGTATCTCACTGAGATTTTGATTTGCACTTCTCTAATTATCAGTGGTATTGATCTTTTTTTCATATAATTGTTGGCTGCATGTCTGTCTTATTTTGAAAAGTGTCAGTTCATGTCCTTTGCCCACTTTTTAAGGGAGTTGTTCTTTTTTTTTCTTCCTTGTAAATTTGTTTAAGTTCCATATAGGGACTGGGTATTAGACCTTTATCAAATGTATAGCTTGCAAAAATTGTCTCCAGTTCTGTAGGTTGTCTGTTCACTCTACTAATAGTTTCTTCTGCTGTGCAGAAGCTCTTTAATTAGATTGCATTTTTCAATTTATGCTTTTATTGCAATTAGTTTGGCATCTTCATCATGAAATATTTGCCCATGCTTATGTCCTGAATGGTATTGCCGAGAGTGTCTTCCAGGGTCTTTATGGTTTTGGGTTTTATATTTAAATTTTTATCCATTTTGAGTCAATTTTTGCATATGGCATTTCACAAGGTTTTATTGAACATATGTAAGATATCTCTACTGATGAAGATGTCTGTGAAATACACAGACACACACACACACACACACAATTCCTGTTCTCTTGGAACTTAAGAATAGGAATTGCTTTTGTCTGCCACTACCTCTCTTCATCATCATTTAGGTACATAAGTGTACCCCAGAAGAAGCAATGAGTGTACCCTAGGAACAGCTAAATATGATTGTTTGCATCTGGCCAGCCATTATTATTGGTCTGATGAAGGGTAGCAGTGACAGTGGGCCAATGATTCCCTTTCTGAGGATCTTTAGAAATTATGTGGAGCTAAATCTTTTGATACTAGTGCCTACAGGAAGACAGCCAAGCTCTGGCTGCTGTGATCTCTATAACTGTTCTGAATCTAGTCCGTTCCAAGGCCCAGTTGGTCAGCTCTTCATTTTTGGACAAATACTGGAATTTTTCAATAATTTCCTTTTTAATTTCAACAAAAACACTTGAATTTTAACAGAGTATATAGAACTAAGACACTAGTCAAAGGATTATGAATATTATAATGTATACCATGGAAGAGAAATGAAAGGAAGCTAATGGGTTCTTATAAAAGAAGATGTAAACGTCTGGACGGTTAACAGTGGCAACCTTAAGAAAATGATATTGGGTGTGTGTTACATTCAAACTCTCTCCATTTCTTGGTAGAGGAAGGCATGTGATATGGTTTGGCCATATCCCCACCCAAAGCTCATCTTGAATTCCCACGTGTTGTGGGAGGGACCTTGTGGAGGGTAATTGAATCATGGGGGCAAGTCATTTCCATGCTGTTCTCATGATAGTAAATAAGTCTCATAAGACCTGATATTTTTTTTTTTCTTTTGAGATGGAGTTTTGCTCTTGTTGCCAAGGCTAGAGTGCAATGGTGTGATCTGAGCTCACCACAACCTCTGCCTCCCGGGTTCAAGTGATTCTCCTGCCTCAGCCTCCTGAGTAGCTGGGATTACAGGCATGTACCACCACACCAGGCTCATTTTATATTTTTAGTGATGATGGGGTTTCTCTGTGTTAGCCAGGCTAGTCTTGAACTACAGACCTCAGGTAATCTGCCTGCCTCAGCCTCCCAAAGTGCTGGGATTACAGGTGTGAGCTACTGCACCAGTGACCTGATTATTTTATGAAGAGGAGGTACCCTTCACAAGCTCTCTCTCTTGGTCTGCTGCCATCCACCTAAGATGTAACTTGCTCCTCCTTGCCTTCCATCATGATTGTGAAGCCTCCCCAGCCATGTAGAACTGTAAGCCCATTAAACCTCTTTCTTTTGTAAATTGCCCAGTCTCCGGTATCACTTTATAAGCAGTGTGAAAATGGACTAACACAGCATGGGTCTAAAAACTGTCCACCTGTCATTTCTTTATTCATTTAGAATCTAAACATAACCTTGATAAGGTGGTTTCAATGTCACCTTCTTGAAATAAATCACAGAAAATGTAGGTCTCTGAGAATCAAGTAGCTATCAACTTACCACCTTTTAGAGTTTTAGAGTGAGGGGAAGTGAATTATATTAGACAATATGTGATATGACTTATATTCTCCCAATTACAGGTATAACATCCTCCTGGGAAGTAATTTAGAATCTAGAATTGGGAGAAGAGGAACAAAAAGTTCTCTTTGTCCACCTTTTACCAATTTATTCCAACTTAGGGTTGACTTATAGGATTCTTGTAATCTAGCAGATATGAGCTCAGAAGGCATATTGCCAGAGAAAGAAGTACTAAGTAGGTAGCCTTCTTGTTTATTTTTGGGAGGACAAGGATTGATTTTTCTATGCAAACTATTGGGAGTGATGTTGGTAATGTGCACCTTTGCTGCCATCCTCTCCTTGCAATAATCCCAACTTGTTCAAACAGTCAGGAAAACAAAGCTATAATTTGGATCTAATAGTTTTCAGAATGTCAGACAATTGTAATCTACCAAAATATTTGTTACTTACAGATAAAAGCCTTTTCCTTTTGAGAAAGAAAAGAACAAAATAATTTGGGATCCTGTGTCTTTATTATAATGATTATCATATATTTGAAAAAGATCTTGAGACTAAGACAATTTTGTTAAGAACAAGGAATAGAAATAAGGCATCAGAATTGGTACTTAGAGCTATAAGAATCTTTTTTTTAGGTTTTTGAAAAGGAAAACTGTTTTTAATGCTTAGACACATTGATCAGCTTGAGGTATAACCATTTTATTTGTAATTAGTAAGAACTAACTTCTTATTTACTTTGTCTCAAGAAATATTGGCTTCATTTAATTCTCATTTCATTTAATTCAGTAAATACTGAAAATAAGTCTGGTAAGCACTATCTTTGAGTGACATAAAAACTCAAGGTACGAGACCATCCTGGTCAACATGGTGAAACCCCATCTCTACTAAAAATACAAAAAATTAGCTGGGCATGGTGGCGCGTGCCTGTAATCCCAGCTACTCAGGAGGCTGAGGCAGGAGAATTGCCTGAACCCAGGAGGCGGAGGTTGCGGTGAGCCGAGATCGCGCCATTGCACTCCAGCCTGGGTAACAAGAGCAAAACTCCATCTCAAAAAAAAAACAACTCAAGGTATTGGGAGAAGCAGGACTCTGCTTATACGACTTGTGCTTCTCCACACTGGCATTTACTCTTCTTGTATACACTGGCAATCTCTGTACAGGAAGCTAAGCGAAGGCTATGCACACTGAAAGCTAGAAGATGGAGACTGAGAGCAGAGATCTTTGAGCACTGCTTTATGTATTGTAACTTTACTCTTCTGGTATGTGGTTGTCTCCTGCTGGCCTCTGCCATCGTCCCTTTCTCCATCCACTCTCCTGTCTCAGATGAAGCGCAGATGGAGAAGGCATGGCTCACTGATGCTCTGCTGTCATTAGTTCATGTACGCCAGATTCTGAAGGACCCTTAGTTCTACCCTGCTAACGATGTGCTTAATTTAAACACTACCATGACTGGTTGTAGCCTACTGCTTCCCATCCCATTCCCCATAACCCTATTCTCTATTTGTTGCTCGTTGTTCAGTCAGGTGATTCAATATAAATGTGCATTCCTACAGGTGCTGAATATGTTATGCTATTTCACAGTAAATTAGCCCCAACTACCCATTGGTAGCCATAGACTTTTACTGAAGTCAAAAATAGTGCATGCACATATAAGTGCAAAAATGTATCCTCATGAAACCTCTGAGGGAAATAAAAAGAGGAAGGGACACGAGAGTTGTTCCAGAAGTGGCACTTGATAAAGAAGCAGAAGTGTCAGCTCTGCAAAAAAAAAAAAAAAAAAAAATATGTGGGAGGGAAGAATATGGCTTATTTCAGGATTCTTAGAGCCATGGAATCCTCAATTAGTTTGGCGACATGCTGATCAGTAAAGAAAATGACTAGAAATGCACTTGAGTTTGACTAAAATAGATTGTCTGAGAGAATCTGCAAGTCAAGAATTTTCCTGCTAGGTAGCACATTACAACGTCCCCTACACTTTCTTTGCTTGGTTTGTTAGAATAATTCATAATTAGTAGTTCCGTTTTTTTTTAAGATGTCATTTGGCAAGGTACAGGTATCAGTCAAACCAAAGGCACATATAAAAATGTTTATCAAAAGAAAAATCATTTTTGCATTTTCCTATTGGACACCAAAATACAATTACTAGAACACGTTGAAGAACACTAGTATCATGAAAGATGTCCACCTTTCTAAAAATTTAAGTATGTTATTTGATGTTTTATTGCATTGGCTTTTTTTCTCATGTTTTTGTCACTATACCTGACTTCTCATGCATGTTTTGAGAAACCAGGTGACAACCAAAGAATAAAAAAGTAAAAAAGTTTGAAAGATAATCTAGATCCATGTTAACTCTCAAGTGATTCTTTCAAAGAGAAAACAAAAACAAAACAGAAATGCTAGGCTTATGAAAGTTTTAAATATTCTTTTTGATTTATTTTGTTTTAATATCCTAAACCAGCAGGTTTTAGGCATACAAAAAAATTAAAGAAGAAAATAGAGTGTCTTGGCCATTGCCACAAGGCTACTCTGTTTGTGAGAAGACAGAAACCCAAAGAAAAAACAAATTCCTTGCAATATACTAAGTCCTTTTTGTCTCCTTTTCTTTTCCTTGGATATAGAAAACCTGCAATTCTGGCAGCTGATCATAAAGTGAAGGAGATAAGTTAATATAAAATGTTTTCTCAGTAAATAGAACTGTGTGCTCACATCACTAAAGATGAGGCTTTTCACAAAGAATGAAAGGTCTAAGACTCTTAATGCCATCCAGAGGTTCAGATTAATTACCCTTTCAGTCAAGGTCACTGACAGTGTAAAGAATTTTCAGACCCCCTAGAGCCAAGTGTTATCTTTCTCGTACAGCACCCATGGATGCTTAAGTAAATCAATACATGGCAATTAGCAGGTAATAGGCATGATTTTTAAGTAGAAATAAGATACGGTGATCTTGCTATAGTACACATATGGCTAGCCGTGAGTGAACAACTGCTGCTATCTTGGTGTTGTAATAAAATATCCATTTCAATATAGAGAGCAAAAGGGCCATCAAAAATGAAAGAAATCAGAATATGAAATACTCCAACGAATCATTTTAATAATTATTTAACGGAGATTTTATATATTCTTAGAACAGCATGTTTCTAGATAGAAATGATTTAATAATGTGCTTTTTATAATAGACTTTTTTAGGGAAATTTTAAGTTTACGGAAAATACAGTTCCCATATACCCTCCTCCCTGCCTACACATACATAGTTTCCCTATTATTAACATCCTGCATGAGTGGAGTACTCTTGATACATTTGATGAATTACTACTGATACACTATTATTAACTAAAGTCCATAGTTTACATCAAGCTTCACTCTGTGTTGTATAGTTTTATGAGTTATGACAAATACATAATGCCATGAATCTGCTATTACACTGTCATACAGAATATGTTCACTACCCTAAAAATCCCTCGCACTTCTTCATCTTGCACCTCTAGATAAAAGTCATTCCAGAATATTGTATTTTTATGTGTAAAACTCTAATGTGATTGTAGTTTGAACATAAATTCTACTTTATGGGTATTTCAAGATTGATTTAGGAGCTAGAATAGCATGATTCTTCTTAGAACACCTTTAGTATTCTTTCATTGTACATCATTTCTATTAATTTTTGTGGGTACCACTGTAATAAAGAATTTAAGACCTTGTTCTTAACTCAAAGAATTTGCAATTTAATTTAAATTAATAAATGAGTAAAAAGTTAAATAATACACAGCTTTAGATGACAGGCTAGCAGGCAGTAGGATTAAGTGCTGAATGAGTGACACCAATAAAATTGGGGAGGTGTTCAATGGAGTGATCATACACAGGGGCAGAGGTTAAGAGAGAGGCTAAGTGGATTAGGAGGGTCTTGGGAGGAGCATGATATGGATAGGCTGAGAGAAGGAAGGGCATTCCAGGCAGGTGAAAGTGCTGGCCAAAGACTCTAGAAAGGGGAATGTGTATGCTGTGTCTCCATGCTGCTCTTGGAGCACAGGCAATTTGTGAGGCTATATTTGGTCCCATTTGTTAAAAACCTTTGCCACATTCCTCACTGGGAACTTGCTAATTTCCTGGTGGCACTGCAGGTGAGCAAGACTCATGCCCTCTGTTCCCAAGATTCGCAGACTTTGCCGTCTTAGCTCTGGAAAATGTCTTCCTGGTTTAGACACAATCTTTTCACTTTATATTACTCTGCTTAGGAATTCCAATATACATTTATGTTTTCAGAGGTCAAACTTGCTAAAAAGGGAAATAAATATTATTTGTTTTGGTTTTGTTTTCTAGCCTGCTTCAAACGCCTTTTAAGGCAAAGAAATGCAGGGGTCTTCATGTTTGGTGTGGGTGAGAGCAGAGGGAAGAAAGGGGTAATACTGGAAGAAAATAAAAACAGCTTAGGTTAAAATCTCAAAAATCCCATTTTATCACAGAAATGACAGGACTAAAATATCTCAATCTTGTCTCAGAATTAATTTTGGAACCAAAACTGTCTAATGTTACCAAGATAACATCTAGTACCAGTCTTTTAGGGGAGTGTAGAGCAATTTCTAATGACAAGGGATGAAAGGCTGAAGAAGTAATGAATTATATTTGCTGTTACTAATAATTTGCCTTTATTAATAGCCTTCAGTCATGAAGTAGCATATGAGACAATAGGGCAGGTTTAATAAGGAGGTCCCAGCACTGTCAAGGTGGCTTCAGTGCGATTCTCGCAGTAAGTCTTGCTAAGGAGACAAATTGGACTTCAGAGGGTAGTCTGGGGCAATTAGAACAAGAAAGCAAGTTTTATAATCATGAAAGGAAATTACATCAGAATGAAAATAAGTATTTTACGTTCAATAGGCAATTTGTAACATGTAGAAACTTAAGACATTGGGAAAATAAGATAAGAAGGCCAGGTATGGTGGCTAATACCTATAATCCAAGCATTTTGGGAGACCAAGCCAGTTGGATCATTTGAGGTCAGGAGTTCAAGACCAGCCTGGCCAACACGGTGAAATGCTGTTTCTACTAAAAATACAAAAATTAGCTGGGCTTGGTGGCAGACACCTATAATCCCAGCTACTTGGGAGGCTGAGGCATAAGAATTGCTTGAACTCAGGAGGGAGAGGTTGCAGTGAGCCCTGATTGTGCCACTGCACTCTAGCCTGGATGACAGAATGAGGCTCAGTCTCAAAAATAATAACAACATAAGGAGACAGTAAAAAGTCTGTGTTGTGATTCCCAGGACACAAGCCACTTATGCTCTGCCCCTTTATAAAAATATACTCTACATAATTGAATGAGGAAAAGACTGCCCTGGAGTCTGGCATTCATCATGCTGGAATGAGAGCTTGGATGTGTTAGGGGTGAATCTGGGGTGAAGCTGGGGTGAAGTAACAGAGATTAGGGAGAGACTACTACACTTGCACTATGTCTCTCTGAATCAGAGAAGATATACTCATAATTATTTGATGATTTCACTCATACTAAAACACGTAGTCTTCAGAATCTAGCACACTGCCTGAAACACAGTGGCTATGTAGTAAGTGGTAATTAAACCCCCAAAATTATGTGGGTAAAGATAATGTAGGAGTCACAATTCATTAATAACTTTTTTTTTTTTTCAAATGAACTAAAACAACAAACATTTACCATTTTACAGTTTCTGAGGCTCAGGGTTCCAGGCATGGCTTAGTCTGGACTCATTAAATGACCAACAAGGTGTCATCAGGCTGTGTTCCTTTCTGAGGTTCAGGTTTCTCTTTTAGACTCACATGACTGTTGGCAGAATTCAGCTCCTTGCAGTTGTAGGACTGAGGCCCCTGTTTCCATGCTGTCATCAGTCAGGGACCCCTTTTGCCTACCACAGGCTCCCTGCAGGCCCTTTCACAATAGGGCAGCTTATTTTGTGGGGGTCTTTATGAGAGTCTCTTTGAAGGCTTTCATGATTAAGTCAAGTCCGCCCAGGATAATCTCTCTCCCTTTTGATGAACTAAAAATCAACTGATTTAGGAGCTTACTTACATCTGAAAGGATCCTTCACCTTTTCCATATTCTTATCATGACATTTTAAAATTCATCCTGGACCAAGGAAAACCCAATTGTCCAAACTTGTCTGATATCAACCTGTGGAGAATATTTCAATGTTATTATCATGTCTAAACTTCTTTGTATCCGAATTGAAATATCACAGACATAAAACATTTGTGGATTTTAACCACATGATCAGATATCATAGAATCACTAATTCATAGAACATTAGAGAATAAATAGAAAAATATTAGTCCTATTTCCTTCATCTACAGTTTGTTCTCTGTAAGAGAATGTTCAAATAATTCATTTTCAGAAACAAAAGCATTCAATATTAAATAGAAATATTTACAAAATGTTAGACTACAAATTTAATGACATTATCATAGAAACTCAAAACTTGGTCAAACAAAAAATTTTAGTCATATCCCAAACTCTTTTATCAGATTCGCACAAAGTATGGTGAATATAGCATCATTCACGCGATAGACACTGCCATTTTTCAACCAGGACTACTTGAATGAACATTTTGATATGTGAAAATGCAAGGTTAGCTCTTTCTTTGATTTTATTTGTATTTTTTCAAAGTATTTATATATTACATAGAATACATTTTCTGGAAATGCTTTTAAATAATTCTTGAGGTAGAGTACTTTGTTTTCCTATGGGATGAAGGAGGTGATTTATAGTAGTTATAAGGCTGACCCTTTAAATTTTTATATTCTCAACCTGCAAAGAATGAACTTTCAGCAAATAAAAGTATGTCAGTGGGAAAACTCACAGTGATTGTTCTCTGTTGGAAGGATTAAGTAAATGTAGAGTTTCAAGCAGGCTTGGCAGTGAACTGTAAAAGACTAAGGAAATGTGAAGGTAAAAATCTATCTTCCATCACCAACTGATCATGTTGCCAGTGCTATACTCTGGAAGTAGCAATGAGATTACCTTTCCTTTTCTCTGCCTCTCCAGGAGCTGAGTTGAAACCTCAGTACCAACACCCGCTGACAAATCAGGGCACTGCTTACTGTTAGTAACAGGATAAGGTATGTAACCTAAGAGCCTGGCCACTGCCCGTTAATTCTTTCAACGCAAGATTCCTTATGACTTGCAATACTTGTCTTCCAAGTTTCTTATTGTAAATAAAGAATATTTACAGAACAGTTTTGCAAACACCATGTAAATATTAGTATGTATGATATTCCCTCAGGAGGTACATACATACATATACACACATATATACACACTGTAAGAATCTAAATTAGTTGTTTCTTTTCACAGAAAAATCATTTTAAAAACTGTTGTCTAATAATAATTCTGTGAACTTGAATATTGCTTTTCCTCTTGTGTCCTCTGATGTACTTTTTATAATAAAATAACAAAAATTTGTCTCTAACACTCCAGACTGAAATAAGATTTTTAACAGGTTAATGCCTCATTCATTTCTCAAAACAATCATGAGACATACATATTGTCATTTTAATTAGCAAATGAGAAAGCTAAATGCCGGAGGCTTTCACTGAATTTTAAAAATCATCTCCGTGATTCAGACATGAATCACAAAGTAGGAATACACACCTTTGGATTTACGATAGTTAAAATCATAAGCTGGTGGCTGAGATATATATTTTAATTGATAGGTAGGCATTATTATTTTCATCAGTAGAATAAGGAAATTGAAGATGGGGGTTTTAATAATTTGATCAAGTTGAAGATAAGAACCAAGACTTGAATTCAGATAGGCTAGAGCTAAAACTTCTGACATTTCCATTCATTTATTTATTCAGAAATCTTTCTGGAATACCTTCTAAAATGTAGAATTACTGGGCAAATTGCCATAGCTACTGCTATTATAAAATTTACAGAGAAGCAAAAGTTAATCTACTTATGAAATAAGGAAATGGAACTGACTAATCATTCAAGTCTCAGCAAAATCTCTCCCTAGAAAAGCTCCTTTCCCTCAATAGTCGTTACTACACTATCCTATTATAGTTTCATCATAGCACTTATTTGTTTGTTGAGTTGCTTTTTGGTTTATTTTTTGCATGTATTCCACTAGAATAGAATCCCCTGAGAGCAAGGAAGAATCTTATCTAATTGACTGTCACTTCCCAGTGCCTGGAATCATGCCTACTTTTCCCGTAATTTAATTATTCATTAAATGTTTGTGGAAAGCAGTGAAAGAAGAAGAACTCTTGAGAAGGACAGAGAATGTATTTTACCTGATATGAGAAATCACAGATATTTGAGGAAGTAAGATTTGTATTGCAAATCTGAAGAATGAATGAGGTTATAAAGGAGTATGCGTGTAAGCACGTGTGCACCTATATGTTGGGAAAGGGGGCAGCAACAAGCTTCAGGTAGAAAGGGAAGTGTGTGTGTAGACCTGTGGTAGGACAGAACACACCAAATAGGAAGAAAGGAGAGAAGACCAGCCCAAAGAGCCAGGGCAGTTCAGTGCAACACGTGGCAGAGAAGCAGGCCAGGCTAGAGGCTTGTAGGAAATTTGACTTTATCTGAAAAGTAATGAGGAACCACTGAAATATTTTAATTAGAAAGGAAGTTTGCATTTTGACGTTTGAGTTTTCAGCAAGATATACATTTTCAATGTGAAGTGAAGAAATGAGTAGACTGGATACAAACATCCCACTTTGGAGTCTCTGCAATAGTGCAGAAACGATGCCAAAGGAGCTTTGCTAATCTTTGTTTATGATGGTAAGAAAAGTTGTTGAAATCACGAGCTCTTTAGAATATAAAACTACTCAGACTCTGTGATAGAGGTGGAACAAAGGAGCAGAGGAAATAGGGTGGAAGGGATGACTATTAGGTTTCTGCCCTGTACAATAGAATGAGCAGTGGTGCCATCTCTGATGGGGAACATGGCAGAACAGAGATGGAGGAACATGCATGCCTGCCTTTCCTGTATATGTGGTATCTCATTGGTACTGAAAGATTCTGTAGAGTACAGATTCTATTTATCTGTACAAAAGCTTGAGAATTTTCAGAAAGGATTAACCACAGAACTGAGGTACCCTCATTTCAATGCTCTGCTTGTGAGCCATAATATTGTTTAAATAATTATTGTATTTCAAACTAGAAAAAAGGTTATCTCCATATGACCACAAATCTTGAACTAATTTTTGAACATTTTTACATTATTAAATTCCCACATGGATCTCAAGTTCTAGATTGTATTTACAACTATGTTAATCATAAAGATTAAAAGATATATGCCCTCACAAGGTTTTCTTTTTATTTTAGAATCAAGAATAATTTATAATTAACTATTTTCACTTTATTACATCTATCTGAACATTTCCAGGAGTTTCAAAGAATAAAGAAAATCTGGAAATAAGTAAATATTGGAATAAGAACATCCAGTACCTAAAATGTGAAAGAAGAATTGGATCTCATTATGCAGTATAAAAAGGATTATAAAACCCACAGCACAAAGGAGGTCTGTTTCTTTTCTTTTGATGTGTCTGTGTAGTGAAACTGCAATTAGTGGTAATAGGAGTTGCATGGGTAGCTCAAAGGGGCTTGATGCAAGATTGCAGCAGGGTACAAAATGGTACAAGAAAAATCCCATTCTCATTACCAACATAGAATTTTATTGTCTCCTTTAGATAAAATAATTTTTCTGTTATCAGAATTGTCCAACCCATTACATCACAAATGCAATTATAAATTCATTATAAATTCACCCAAGCTGATAAAAAAATCAAACATAGCAAATTAATTTGAAGTCAAGGAGAGAGAAAGTAAATGGTGGTCAAGTTGTATATGAAATTTACCTTTGGTTGCAAAGAAGACATGCTTACACTTAAATACTCTCTTCTGATACAAAAACATCTGTTTTAAAATTGGGTTTTTGTTTTAAAATACTGATTTTTCTGGGGCAACAAACAATCCCTTAAATTTTCCAATCTGGCATCCCTTCTTCCTGTAATAATTTCTGCAGCATTTTTCTAGAAATATCCTGCTTTGGACAACACTCTTGGTTTTCTTTCATTCTGTATGGAACTTTCATGTAAGTTAACATCCTTTATACACATTCAAACATGTGTAACTATTTAATTGGTGTGGCTATCATAGGTGTATATAACACGAGTCTAAAAAACCAGATGGTTCTCTATGTTGAGTATTTACATACATCATATCATAGTTCACAAAGAAGGCTTTTTAATTAGTAAATTTGCTACATATATCATAGTATTTATGCTATTTATCTTACTTAAAATATATTTAACTAATTTTTAAGTTAAATTTCTTTAATTGACTCACAATTTCTATTCTTTTGTGCATTTTAATACATATTCTTCTGTCACAGAAAAAATGTATTTTCACCCTCCAAAAGATTTTATGTTCATTATATAATACATAATAAACTTATATTAGGCCAGGTGCGGTGGCTCACACCTGTGACCCCAGCACTTTGGTAGGCTGAGGAGGGCGGATCACGAGGTCAGGAAATCAAGACCATCCTGGCCAACATGGTGAAACCCCATCTCTACTAAAAATACAAAAAATTAGCTGGGTGTGGTGGTGCATGCCTATAATTCCAGCTACTCGGGAGGTGGAAGCAGGAGAATCTCTTGAACATGGGAGGTGGAGATTGCAGTGAGCCATAATGCAAGTGCCATTGCACTTTAGCCTGGCGACAGATCAAGACTCTGTCTCAAAAAAAGAAAAAAAACAAACAAAACTTATATTAATAATTTTGCTGAGAATATCATGGTGAAATACACATTAACTTGAACATTGCATCTCTTTTTTTTATCTCTAAGTTACTTGCTTAAATTTAGAAAATGGTGTCACAGATTTACTCACACTACAATTTAAATCTAAAGCAAAAATATAGTCCATTTATTTTTGTCTACTACCAGTCTGAACTTAAAATCCTGGACTTTCTGTGTGTTGCAGTGGGGGTGGGCCGAGAGGAGGGGGTTGCCCAAATTCTTCTTAAACATAGTTTGAGCAAAAACTTTATAGTGTTTTAATGTAAGTTTTAATCTCTTTAGATAAAAATTCTCAGGCTTTCAGACTAACTTTCTCTCCTTTCTAAGATAGCTCTTAGCTTTAAAGAAAAGTCACCCTAGAATCTGCTGTGGCTTTGGGACCTACTCTGCTCTGTCCCTGCTTGCCTGATGGTTGTGTAACCAATTCTTGAACTCGGGCTTTGATCACGATTGCTTCCCATCCTCTTTTGAGTCTCGTTTTTAAAGAGAAGCCAGCTAAAATTCTTGCCTTTTTGCCAGGTGGGGAGAGGGAGTTTGGAAAGAGTAGGTCCTGAAGGTAGAAAATGTTTAAGAACCGAGAGATACAATAGATGGAAACTCCACCGAAACTTTCTCTGCTGAATCCCTGTAATTACATTCACATCCATTTGTACCTGGTCTTTTTCTTGCTTGCTAACACAATGCAGCAGTGGTTTGCTAACTTTAGGATAGGTGAGAATCACCTGGAAAGCTTGTTAAACCTTAGATTGCTGAGTCCTACCAGAGAATTTCTGATTCAGCAGGTCTTGAATGGAGCTTGATAATTTGCAAAGCTAAAAATTCTCAAGTGAGGCTGAATCACTGGTGTTGATAACCTTACATTGAGCAGCACTGCCGTATGAAAGATTTGCTACATCTCATTCTTTTCTGTCTTCTTAGAGATCTTGCTTTATTAATTTTTCCTTCTGTTTCTCTATTCTTCAGTCTCTTTCTGTCTAGGAAATCCTTTGAATCAGGATACAGGCATGGCATACTCTACTTTTATAAATAAAAAACCAAATAAAATTCGTACACAACTACAAATAGCTTTCTTGAATCCAAGCTGCATCTCCAGCTACCATGTAATCTTTACAAAACTATGCTTCTAGGAGGAGATTTTTACTCATGCCATAGCTATTTCGTTACCCATTCTTTGTTGCAGCTTTCTATAATTCAGGTTTTACTTTTACACTTCTACCTCTACACCATAACTCCCGGTCTTGTTAATGTAAACAACTTTATGCTTTTATGGCATTATTTTTGTTTTTCATATCTAGGACTAAATTACAACTTATGAGAAAATGAAAATGTCAGGGAATTTTAATAACTTGTGGATTCAAGTTCATACTAGTTCTGCCACTTATAAGTGGGTTATTACAGGCAAAGCCTGAATCCCTCTGAGGCTCAGTATTTGCAAATGTTAGCGAGAGTTAATGGTATCTATCTTGTAAGGTTATTTTGAGGATAGGCTGATGTGTATCTTGCAAGATTAGTTCTAAGAAATAGCTACTATGCATATAATACATAGAATAGTGTTTGCATTGTAAACAGTAGATAATCATAAAAATAATGTAATTTTGAAATTTAAAACAGAAAAATCAGATTGAGTCTGTGTTTTGTCACCAACTATCAGAATACAAGTAGGTGCTCGTATCAATTTTCTAAGTGGAGTGCTTTAATTATACATAAATTTTAGTGAACCAAAAGAATGTTCTCCATTAATTAAATGGATGATTTGTTGAAAAAGGTACTTTATCATTCAACGTCCTGCAGAAAGGCTTTGCTGGCTCTTGAAAGGCTAGATATGGGCCGAGTGCCATGGCTTATGCCTATAATCCCAGCACTTTGGGAGGCAGAGGCAGGTGGATCACCTGAGGTCAGGAGTTCGAGACCAGCCTGGCCAGCATGGTGAAACCCTGTCTCTACTAAAAATACAAAAATTACCTGGACATCATAGTGGGCACCTGTAGTGCCAGCTACTTGGGAAGCTGAGGCAGGAGAATCAATTGAACCCAGGAGGCGGAGGTTGCAGTGAGCCAAGTTCGCACCACTGAGCTCCAGTGTAGGCAACAGGAGAGAAACTCTGTCTCAAACAAATAAAAAATAAGAAAAAAAGAAAGGCTAGATATGTAGAAATATCTAATTAACCAAGAGTTGCCTAAAGGGATACCCTGTGGCTAAACATATTTCTCCCTATAACTCCTTGCTAACCACAGCCCTAAAGTTTTCTCATAATTAAGGTCAGTCCCCCTTTGCTGAATCAGTGAGCCTGACAGATTCAGTGAGCTTATGTTGGACAGTTCTGGCTACGTGTTCACTTAAAGACCCATGGTCAGGCACTTAATCTTTACCAGAACTCCAAAACACACCCAGAGCAGTTTTTCAAAAGGTGAAGCATTCTGCTCTGAAGATGGCTTAAGAATTATAGGGGACCAGGTTGATGACCTTATTGGGCTTGTCATGCACCTTACACATCATCTTTTCTCACCTAAGAGACCTTTAATATCACAGGATCTACCGGGTCATGTGTCCCCAGTGGCCAAGGTCCTTGACTTCTAGCCAGGATCTGCTGCTAGATTCTTCTCATGCTCTGAACTCTAATCATAGTTGACAGCTTTTCATGCCACCCATTATAAGGCCAGAGTAATATTCCTGGGTGTAGCATATGCTGCCTGTAAAACCGAAGGGATCTTGCCAGATGATGTGCTTTCTTCTTTGTAGTGGGAGATGTGAGGTGCAAGAATTTTTCTTTTTCTTTGGCGTTGGCCCAGCATTCCTTACACCACATGTCCTTTAAAAATTTAGGGATTTGGCAGGCCCCTGAACATTTTTTAGGTTTATTCCCTACACTTTAGAGCACATCTGTCTTACTAGAGCCTTCAATATACTTGTCATTTCTTATTTATTTGGTTCGATTAGCATAATGTCAGCAGTACAACATGCTAGCAGGATGTTCTTCAGGAGGTGCAGCCAGTCCACATTTCTTTGATAGAGAAAGTGTTAACATAGTGCTGGGGAAGACTGCAAATGTATGCTATCGTCACTTCCAAGGAAATGTTAATTGTTTCTTTTCTTCTCTTCTAAAGAATAAGAAGCACACACACTTTTTTCAGATCAAAGGCCTCATATCATGGACCTGAGGATGTGTTTATCTGTGCTCACAAAGACAGCCCACATAGAACAGCAAAGGCCAGTAGGCAATGGGGGCTGCAATTTGACTGACTCAGTAGCTGACTGTTGGCATCCAGGAGCCACCTGCTTTTGTAGGGGTTGCTGGAGGATGACAGGAGATGTCATTTACAGGAGATAGGGTGGAGACTACCAGCCCTGCCTCCTTTAGGACAATAATTTCTCCATAAGCAATACAATGTTGCTTTTGATGTGCAGTCTTGATGGGGAGAACAGTTGAGAGGTCTACTTAACTTAAACAGAGTTTAGTGCTAATGTTCCTGCTCCCTAAGTACATACTTGAAATAGGACCATTAACACTGAACAAGGTACATGAACATTGTAAGCTAGACCTTGGCCAAGTGGGACCATTAGCACTAAACAGGATTCATGAACAGAGTGGACTATTGTAAGCCAGACCTTGACAAAGACTTCATCTGATACGTGACCCTATATTTGCCCTTCTGCAACAGAGGGCTTTTGGTGATGCTTTAGTTCCCTAGAGTTCAATGTCAACAAGGACTTTGGGTCCAGTAACCTAGAAATGTTTAGGTATTCCTCTTTCTTCAATGAATACTCTGAGAGGGAAGTGAGCATTAAAAAACTTTAGTAGGGAGTGCTAAACTCAATATCTAGGGAAGGGCAGATAATGAAACAAGACTGAACAGAGGGAGAAGCTGAGCTAAAGTGTAGTTTCAGCGAAGACCTCGGGGGACCCTATGTGGTGCTCTAAATGTCATTCTCTCAAGTTGTCCCACATTATGGCAAGGAGACAGGCTTTTCTATTCTCTCTTTTGCTGCTTATTGGATGGAAGCTCTCCTTTGAAAGGGAGTCTGACCATGGGCAAGATAGCTCTCCAGCTTAATGCAATTTTCTGACAGGGCTGAGAACTGAGGATTATCAGCCCCTAACATTCCAGCAGCTGCTGAAGATTTTCTTTTCTGAAGATGAATCTGCGTGGCACAGCCCAGTACCATTGAATGGTCCATATTCAAGTGTGGGGAGATGTTGGTGCTAGAAATATACCAGGTTCTCAAAATCACAAAAGAGAATAAATATAAACTGCCTTCAAACCCTGTCTTTAAATAGATTGCTACTTTTGACTGTTCTAATCATCTTTTTCTTTTACATTTGAAATTGTGCTTAAAATATGCATGTAACTCTTTTAAGTGTATAATTGAGTGGCATTAGGTACATTCACAATGTTGTGTAACCATCACCTCTCTCCATTTCCAGAACTTTTCCATCATCACAAACAGAATCTTTGTATCCATTAAACAATAACTCCCTATTCCCTCTTTTCTCTCAGTCCCTGGACACTATCATTTTACTTTCTGTCTCTGTGAATTCGCCTATTCTCATGTAAGTGGAATCATACAGTATTTGTTCTTTTGTGTCTCAATTATTTCACAAAGCATAATGTTTTCAAGGTTCATGTATGTTGCAACATGTATCAGAATTTCATTCTTTTTGAAGGCTAAATAATCTTCCATTGTTTCTGTATACCACTTTCTAATTGTTACCACATTCTGTTGATTGACATTTGGATTATTTTATTATTACCAAATGTCTGCTGATTGACATTTGGATTATTTCTATCTTTTGGATATTATAAATAATGCTTTTATGATCATTGGTGTACAATATCTGTTTGAGTTCCTGTTTTTAGGTCTTCAGGGCATAGAGTGAGAAGTAAAATTGCTGGAATAATAACTATATTTTAAAGTATAGCAACACATGATATTTTTTTCTAATGTTCACTATTGGGAGTATAATTCTTACTGTATACAAAATTATATTCATTTAATAAATTTGCTTTTGTTTATGAATATGTGACATTCTGCTGAGCACTTTATATTCAATATGTCTTAGATAATTACTGAGAGACAATAAGTAAAAATTAAATGGTAGTAATTGATAATTACTATGATTGCCTCATTGAATACTTACAGTAACCCATGAGGAAAAGATGTAAATATTTTTATACTAAGTATATTATGGAAAAACTGAGGCTTAAAGAGGTATAATTTGCCTAAGGTCACACAGATCAACTGCAGAGTTGGGCTTAGCAACTAGGGTTTGCCTCAAAGACTGTGCTCTGAAAAATTACTCTGTCATGTACTTAGAGAACTATTATACTTTTGGCCATATATTTAGAGACCCATATATACCTTTTAAAATGTAAATTGCTTTAAAGTGTATAATTCCCAAGGGAGAATTCTGTGAGGGTAGGGGGTGGGGGGAGTGGGGATATGGTTTTTTATCTGTTTGCTTGTTTGTTTTTGCAGCATATTCATGTATCTAATAAAAGTATGAAATAAATTAATTGAGTATAAGCATTTGAAACTCGCAATAGTGGCTTTTTTTCTTCTTCTATTTGTCCTCTGATTCCATGAGGAAACATGAAATACTGGACTGGCCTAAGATATGCATAGTTTTTCATTTCTACATGTATGTGAACTGTAAGCAAATTGATTTTCTACTCCAGATTTTTTTTCTCAATAGACAATACAATGTTTTAGGGTTTTTAGGTAATTTCATAAAATATTTTTTTAAAAACAAGTAGAAAGTTAATCAAAAATACTTTATTTTTTTTCAGAAACAGATAGCATGTTTGTCAGATAACCAATTCTGTTATTGGTTTACACATTAGAAATTTTATTTTAAATCACAATAAATATAAAAATAATCTAGCTTTGCTTTAGCACAATTATTTATTTAAGGCATTTGTCCATAATAATTTTAGGGTAAAAAATATATCACACAGTTGATAAAATAACTGTTTGATTTGTTGTTGTTTTGTAGTTTGATGACAATTTATAGACAAATTACCATACACAAAAGGTCAACTTAACAAGACAATCTTTAAAAAAAAAACTTCTCTATACCACAATAGCTAAAAAGTACATTGAGAAAAATGTAAAAATATTCAAATGGTAGTTACCTCTCATTAGCAGTTTTTACATTTTTGTAAGAGGTGTTCTTTCAAGTGCTGTAGCTATCTGAATGAATAAATCAAGTTAAATCCAGGGGAAAACTTTCTAGGTCAAATAGCTTACATATTATATTAAATTTGGGGTATAATATTTGGTCAGGATACTACTTTTTGCTATCAGTTTCTTAAAACATTTTATTGCTATATTGTTTATTCTTTTGTTTAAGCCATCATATTTCTATCTGACTATGGTTTGCCTGTATGAAAACTGGGATACCAATAGTTGAGATATCCTTGAGCTCCTCTAAAAATTTATCAGACTCTTTAAGCTATAATTATATACATGATAATAACTTAATGGGGTATCATTAAGTATATACAATCCAAACTGAAACACTTAGCTTCTAAACAGAGCTTCAAATAAAATTGAAAAGTAGACTTGGTTTACATACATGACAACACTTCTCATTCTAGGTTGCTTATTTAAGACAGTATTTTCTAAACTGAGTTTTTTAAAACTTGTCTCTCTAGATGTTTGGTCAAAATAATTTGGGAATCTCACACAATTATTTTCATCTGAGAATGGCAACGTATATCAGAGTATAGATCACTCTGATCAGTCCTGTAGTAACAAAATTTGATTAATGTATTTACTCAAAATTTTTGAAACTCTGATTTGGAAATTGTATTGTAAATGTTGTGTTTAATCTCTGTGAAGTCCAATTTATCTGTTGACAGTAAAACAAAAAGTAGAAAATGTCTTTGGATTTTATATCAATATGTATACATATTTTTGCTTGTATACATTGTCATCTGCAATAAATATAAGTTTGAGGAGAATTAAGTTCCTGGCAAGATGTTTTTTTATTTGCTAGTGTTTCTAATTAATTCCTTTGAGTTATTGTTATATGTCTAGTGTATTAAACAAACAAAGGAACTGGTGTGGAAAATTTGTTGCAAGTTATTGAGTTCAGGATTAAATACACTATAGAATTCAGAAAAGAATAGAATATTTGTACTAGGGTGGGAATTCAAGAAATTTTCTACACTATATAAATTGAAGTATCAACTTTTATATTCTTAACAGAAAACAAAATTTAAACCAGAAATATTTTATGAAATTAGATACCTAATTTAGTGTGTAATATTGATTGTTTAAGTGAATTTGGTTTGTTCCTATATCACACTAATATAATGGAAGACACTTGATAGAAAATAAGGGATCATATGAATAATATCATGGTCACATGAAAGAAAATTTTGATCATAAAATTGTTCAAGCAATGTGTTAAAATTTTTTTTTAATTTTTTATTTTTATTTTTAGTTGTGAGGTACATGTCCAGCATATGCAGGTTTGTTACATAGGTAAACGTATGCCATGGTGGTTTGCTGCACCTACCAACCCATCACCTAGGTATTAAGCCCAGCATGGATTAACCATTTTTCCTAATGCTCTCCATTCCCAACCTCACCCCCTGACAGGCCCTAGTGTGTGTTTTGCCCCTCCCTGTGTCCATGTATTTTTATTGTTCAGCTCCTACTTATAAGTGAGAATATGCTGTGTTTGGTTTTCTGTCCCTGTGTTAGTTTGCTAAGGTTAATGGCCTCAAGCTCTATCCATGTCCCCACAAAGGACATTATCTCAATTTTTTTATGGCTACATAGTATTCCATGTTGTATATGTACCACATTTTCTTTATCCAGTCTATCATTAATGGGCACTTGGGTTGATTCCATGTCTTTGCTGTTATGAATAGTGCTGTAATGAACATACGCATGCTTATATCTTTGTAATAGAATGATTTATATTCCTTTGGGTATATATCCAGTAATGGGGTTTCTGAGTCAAATGGTATTTCTGATTCTAGATCTTTGAGGAATTGCCACACCATCTCCCACAATGGTTGAACTAATTTAAATTCCCACCAACAGTATAACTTTCTGCAAAAAAGAGAAGATGCACCAAATATTACATAGAATTTTTTCTGTGATTTTTACATAAAAAATATGTATGTCAGAAGTAAGACATGATGGCATTTTTTAGATAACACTTTTTAACATTTAAAAAGCAGAGCATGATTTCATTAAATATAATGAGCATATAAGATCTAATATAATTTTTTTAGGTACAGGAATCCATTGACTGAATGGCAAGAAAGTACAATACTTTCTTTACCTTATTGCCCAAGTACTAAACTTCATTAGCAAAGTACCTTGCACCTGTTGATACTATTAGGCCAAATAAAAGTTACCTAGTTACCTAACAGTATCTTGAGAATCCATTTAATGTCTACGCCAGTGATGAAGCCCTATGCATGCTTGACTTCTCTTATGCAATTAATGATAAGATGAAAAACAGAATTATTTTTATGTGGCTATTAGATGCCTTTTAGACAGTAACAACTTCCAGGTGCTATCACTGAGGTTTAGCGTTAAAGATTCTCCTGACCGATATCATTACACAACTTACTCTCTCTCTACTCCACTCTTAAAATAACCTGAGTTATTTTAGGTTGTTCGGACCTCTGTGGCAATATAATAAATAACACCTTGAATGGAATCTGAAACATTAATAAGAAATTGGAAGGCAGATGGAGAAAAATGTATCCACTTAATTACTATATTTATTACTTTACACTAAATTGGAAAATGTATCTAGCACAAAGGGCAAGTGAGCTCCTAATTGAACCCCAAATTTAAATAGAATTACTCCTTACTTAACAAGGAGAATTCGTCCTATCTGTGGGCATCTGGCTCTCAGAGGAAAAGAGGGATGAGCTGATTTGAGCAGAGTGTGTTCAATACGTTTTTCTCAGCTTCACCAATCACTTGAATCACACTTTTGCCCTTGGGTCAGAATTAATTCCATTTCCTTAATGTGGAAACACAAGTGAAAGATATGGATAAAGTGTTCTCTCCTAACAATATTATTTGGATGATATTCAGAGAAGCAACTGTGAAGTCAGTGAACATATATTGAATTCTTGAATCAAGAGACCTCATGAGAGTTTGGGTCTACCATTCAGATGTTTTACCTTCAAGATGTCAAAACTACCCAAGTTCCAGTTTTCTCATTTGTAAATTAATAATAAAAGTACCTGGCTTTCAGAATTATTTTAAGGATTAAATTACATAATACATGAGAACATGCACAAAACTGTGAAAATGTTAAATATTAATATTATGTCATTAAATGGAATACATAGGTCAACCAAGGGTTATTGAGCACTGTGCTAAGCACTGGAGATATGAAGATAAATAAGACATAGTCTCTGGCCTTCAGTCTCATATAAGATATAAAAATACAAACAGATCATTTTAGGGAAAGAGGGTAATGACAAATGGCCTGAGTGCTCATGAGTGTACTGAAATCTCATTCATTGAAAGCTCAAAGGAATTTTTAGATTACTTCTAATTTTAGCATACATCATATGAATCCATGGAATAAATAGTGCCCAGCTTTTATTCCATGGCTCTCTTCCTATACTTACTTTCCTTTCCTAACCTACATTTATATGAATATAAATTCGATAAAACGAAACATTGTGCTATCTAGGTCATGTCATGTGGTGGTAACATTGGATTTATCAACATCAGACTGCATATTGTGAAAAACTAGGGAGCCCGTCATGGGATCAGCAAGCTTATAGAATAGGATTGACAGCTAGGATGAAAGCCAAAGCCAAGAGATTGTTACCAGTATAATAGGAGCTGCAAAATGCAAAAGGCAGATTCTGTGCATAGTCCAGGGTCAAAATCAAATACAGTTTAAAAACGAGAGAAACAAATAGGAATACAGACTTTCACAGATGAGAGTTAATTCCTCAAACTGCAATAGTCCAATCCATCCCAGTTCCCAAAAAGACATCTGTCTTATGCAGGCAGCTGAAAATACTGTTGAACTTTCTTCTTTTTTTTCCAAAATTCGATTTAAGTTGTAATGCAACATACATAAAATGTACTATTTAACTATTCAAGTGCACAAATCACATTAAATGACATTAAGTACATTCCCAATGTTATACAAACATCACCTCTATTTCCAGAACTTTTTCATCATCCCAAATGGAAACTCTATACCAATTAAATAACTTCCATTCCTCCCTATTCCCAGTCCTTCATTAACCTCTGTTTTACTTTCTGTCTTTGAATTTGCCTATTCTAGCATATTAGGTAGTTCTTGTATTGCTATAAAGAAAGCCTGAGACTGGGTAATTTATAAAGGAAAGAGTTTTAATTGGCTCATGGTTCTGCAGGCTTTACAGGAAGCATGGTGCTGATGTCTATTGGGCTTCTGGGGAGGCCTGCGGAAGCTTATGATCATTGCAGGTGGTGAAGGGAGAGTAGACACATCACATGGCAAAAGCAGGAGGAAGAGAGAGAAAGGGGCCACACACTATTAAACAGACAGATCTTGTGAGAAGTCACTCATTATCATGAGGACACTAAGGGGACGGGGCTAAACCTTCATGAGAAATCCACTCAAGTAATTCAGTCACTTCCCACCAGGCCCTTTCTGTAATAATGGGGATTGCAATTCAGTGTGAGAGTTGTGTGGGGACACAGATCCAAACTATGTCATCTTGGTACCTAATATTAGTGGAATCATACAATATTTGTTCTCTTGTGTCTGGTTTATTTCACTTAATGTTTTCAAGGTTTATTCACATTAAAGCATATCCTTATTGTAGCAAATACTGTATCAGAATTTTACTTCTTTTTAAGGTAGAATAATATGTCATTGTATATTTCACATTTTTTTTTTTTACCACATTCATCTACTGATTGACATTTGGGTTGTTTCCACCTTTTGACAATTGTGAACAATGCTGCTGTGAACATTCACATACAAATATCTATTGAGCCCATGTTTTTAAATTTTTGGGTATACTCCCAGAAGTGTAATTGCTGGGTTTCATGGCAACTCTATGTTTTATTTTCTGAGGAACTCTCATGCTGTTTCTACAGCAGCCCACCATTTTACATTTCCACCAGGAATGCATTAGGGTTTCAATTTTTCCACATATTCATCAACAATTGTTACTTTCTGGCTCTAGTTTAGTTTAATTTTTAATTATAGGTAGTCATCCTAATAGGTGTGAAATAGTAGGTGGTTTTGTTTGTATTTCCTTAATGAGTTTGAGCATCTTTTCATGTGCTTGTTGGCTATTGTATATCTTCTTTAAAGAAAGTGTCTATTCAAATCCTTTGCCTACTTTAAAATTGGGTTTTTTGTTTTATAGTTGTTGAATTATAAGAGAATTTTATAGATTCTGGATAATTCCTTTTCAGATATATTATTTGCAAAATATTTTCTCTCATTCTGTGGGTTGTCTTTTTATCTCTTGATGTTGTCCTTTGATAAACAAATGTTTTAATTTTAATGAAACACATTTTATTTATATTTTCTTTGGTTACCCGTGTGCTTGGTGTTATATTCAAGAAATTATTGCCAGAAATGCCTTTATTCTAAAGCAAGAATTTTAAAAATAAAAGCTGAAACAATGTCCAGTTAGCTTTTACAACATTATTTGTTAATCTTTTTTTCACTTTGCTAAGTGAAATAAGAGAAAATTAAATGGTAAAAATGTATTGAGATTTAGCTAAGTTTATTTTTCATACTGCATGCAAAATTGTTATTATAATACTTAAAGTGCTAATAAAAATATTTCTAATGTTGTCACTATACTATTCCAAATTAAAAAGAGAAACCGTGTCTGTCCACTGCAAACTTGAAATAAATTTTTTATGATTTATAAAATGTTATAATGCCTTGTTTGTTTGTAGTAGTACATGAAAAGGACTGATTTTATTTTATTACTTATAGGGAAAATTGGCAAATATTTTGTCTTTCTTCCCATAGCTCAGTGCAATTTACAGGTTAATTGTGCATCACAAATACAAAGTATTTAGATTGGAGAGTTGCTTTCTCTATATTGCTATTGATCTAAATTCACAGGAAGAAAAAAGGCATTAATTTGAGGGCAAAGAGGTGTCAGAAATGATTTATAGATTTCATAGAGGGTCAGGAAATGGACATAAGTATCTGGTAGCTTTTGTGAATACTAAGGATGAAATTCTGAAGGAATTAGGCTACAAAATAATTATTTCACAGAAGCAAAATATTGACACAAAACCAATATATCTTGTTCTTAAATGAATCGTGGAGATGAATCACTAAGATTATCCAATATCATTGCTATAAGCAAGATGATCTAACCAAATCTGTCTTCCAAGAGTATTAAAGCCTCCTTGTGTGCTATAAAAGTACTTTAAATTCCTGAAGCAAGAACCTGAAATAAGCTGGACTCACCCTCCTAAATGGAATGCAAAAGTCACCCATCTGTTATAGATGAATGACCTCCGTATTTACATACCTGAAATTACCTGCTTCGAAAGCCATCTGGATAGTGTTACAATGTCCTTGTTTGCCAGATTTGTATTAAGAGGGCTAGAAGCCACCAATGAACAAAGTAAATCAGTTCAAATGGGAGATAGCGGGAAGGAACTTAGATTCATACATTCTTGCCAAAAAATTAGAGCGTATAACAAAGATTAACACTTCCAACAACAAAGAAAAATTTGGCTGTTGTTATTAGTCATCATAATAAAGGTAAATATCTGTGCAAACAATAGACACAGGCAGTGATATAAAAGTATGGGATTTGGATGGCGGAGGAAGCTGATGCACCGTGTGTGTGTGTGTGTGTGTGTGTGTGTGTATTTTAAAAGCATCAATTTCAGTCTACATACATAACTTGATAGCACAAAAGAAAATGTTTTATGTTGTTTCCTCTTTGAATCCTTGAAGGTATGTGATTTAGTAAAGAAAATTAGATTAAAACCAGATAAATGGGAAGCTACTTTATTATTTCTTTCTGCAACCTTATTGAGAGATGCCCCTTAGATAAAGAGCAAACTATCTCTTTTAACACTTTGTTTCTTTAAAAATATTTTCCTCATCTTCCATCCATTAATAGAAGCCTAGATGTCAATCTATTGTAACTTAATGCTGCTTTCTTCAGACACATTTGGGAATTCACTAAAGTAATAAATAGGTTTTTCCTGAAAGCACCAGCTACCAGACATTTTCTCCTACAAGATTTTTAATTGAGAGACTATTTTTCTAGGCACCTTGGCATGTGTGGGTTTTATTTTATTCAAAACGACATGTAGTCCCTGTCATAATCTGAATTGTGGCAAAGTGGAGTAGGAGATGAGTGATATATGGAGAGAGTGATTATCTATAACTGCTATGTTGAGGAATAGAATAAAGAAATTATTTCTCTAGTACTAAAAAAACGGCTCTTTCCTAGTTAAAGTGATTTTATATTTTGTTTCTTCTATATGATTTTCTGGTGGCTCATGAAATTTTAGTTTTTATATTACTTCTGAAATTTGGATAGACTCCAGAGTATTAGCTTGATTCCCACCCTCTGTTCCCCACACACATACACAAAAAAGACAGAAACCAAATAAATATAAAAGGAACAAATGATAGTTTAAATAAAAACCAGTAATATTTAAGCAAAGCAATGAAAATTTCCCATGAGAGATCTTTATATTTCATGTAAAAATATAAAAATCACTCTCATTTACATGAAAAAAAGAGTTAGTGTAGTTAAATACACCAATACACATATCGTTCCATTTTCCTGATCTGTGTCATCTCTAGGCCTGGAAAATAGCATCAATATTAACTGTACATGTGCTTCAAGCAATGTGCTGATTATGTAGGGGGACTGAACTAAACCAAAGGGTTTATCAAAATGGTGGAACAAATTATTTCAACATTGCCATTATCTGAGGAGGCAGGACAGGGGTTAATCTCCTGCACTGATGAGTAACATTCAGCTGTGCAGGCATCAAATAACTCTGCACAGTATTGTTAAAGGTCTTCCTGGCTCAAAGGCATATTTGTTCTGAAAGGGTTTACATTGTTTGGTTGAGGGTAGAGGGTTTGATTGTTGACCAAGTTTAGGTCACAGAGTACAATTAGGTATTTGGAAGGAATGCACATGTTGATTTCATTATCCGGAAGGTATAACAGACAAGTTTTAAAAAGGCATAAAGACCTGCAAACAGAGACAGCTAGCCTGACTCCTACTCTTACTATTTGTCTGTTTTCCCTTATTTGCTCATTTTTAAAACAAAACAAAATCTTTGGACTACTTCAGGAAGTTGAATCATGATTTACTCAATTACGATCTTTTCCTCCATGTGCACTCTAGCCAGAGTGGTGGTTGGGCCAGGGTGTGAGTTAAGTCTTTCTTTCTGGAATCTTTGGAAGTCATCCAAATGTGTTTGTCAGCTGCCAGTTTGCGGCCCTTTATCTAATGATGGGGTGGTCACAGCTGATTCTCGTGGCACAGGTGAAATCTATGATAAACTGGAAAATCATGCAATGTCTTGGGAAACAGATGAAATTTTCAAAGGCATTTTATCATTGTCTTGACATTGCCTTACATTTTAGTGTTTAGCACGGTACATTGTTGGTTAAAAAAAGTATTTAACAATGCTTGTGCTCTTTTTGTGAAGTTCTTTGGGTGTATATTATACTCTATGACAGTTTTAAAAATAGATATTTCACTGTTAATGGTTTTGCTCCTCTGGTGTTCTACATTTGAAATTTTCTTTATAAGGGAAATGTTCATATATGTTAGACAGAGACACTCTTTAGAATTAATCTACTAAAAAGAAAAGTATTTCCTTCCAAAGGCCAGTCAGTAGTCTGGGGTATAGAAAATGTTACATTCCTTACTCAATATTAAATATTTTATTTTTATTGGCTATGCAAAAAATAAATGCTTTGAGAAATTTTAGTTTTGGTATTTAAGATTCCTGTTCATAAAGCATTTCCTCCATGTGTCAGTGTAGGAACCACTTTTCTTTTTTGATGGTACATTTTAATATAGAAATGACAATGACGTTAGAAAACACAGAAGGTCAAAGTAAAATAATAAGATATATGTGCTATCAAGTATTTTTTTTCATTAATTCAACAATATTTAAATTTCTACTGTATTCGAACTAACTATATGTGTATGTGTGCATGTATATATATATATATACACATATAGTTAGTTGCATATATATATGTGACATACATACATATATTTATTATAAAGCATTGGCACACATAATTCTGGAAGCTAAGAAACCCCATGATCTATCTGTCCTTTGTAAGCTGGAGACTCAGGAAATACAGTGTTGTAGTTCAAAGCCCTGAGAATCAGAGAGCTAAATGTTTATATTTCAGTGCGAGTCTGAAAGCCTGAAAACCAAGAGCACCCAGGGCAGGAGAAAAGTCATACCCCAGCTTGGCAGTCAGGCAGAGAGCAAATTCAGCCTTCCTCCAAAGTCTTGTCCTATTCCAGCCTTCAAGGGTTTGGATGATGCCCATCCACATAGGGGAGGGTCATGTGCTTTACTCAGTCCAGAATAAATTCAAATGTTAATCTTTTCTGGAAACACCCTCTCAAACACACTCAAAAATGATGTTTAACCAGATATCTGGGCATCCGATGACTCAGTTAAGTTAACACATGGCAAAAACCAACACATTTACCAAGTTCTAGACACTGTTGTAGGTTTGGAATTTATAGCAGTGAAAAATGAAAGAAAAAACAAAATCCTGAGATCCTTTCCCTTATGATGACACAACAATAAGAAAGATATATGTAATACAGAGTCTGCTAGGTAGTGATAATGCCCAGAAAAAGTAAAGAGGCCAATGGTAAGAAAAACACATGTATATGGGAGAGGCTTTCTTAAAGTTAGTGGTGATTCAAACAGAGTGTAAAGGGAGTCCTTACCGAAAAGATCACATCTGAGTAAGCACCTACCATACTCTGTTTGGGCTGCTATAACAGAATACGTGAGATTGGGTAATTTATAAATAAAATAAATGTATTTCTCAAGGTTCTGGAGGCTGGGAAGTCCAAGATCAAGGGACCAGCAGGAACCGTTGTCAGGTAAATGCTGCTCTCTACTTCCAAGATGCCTCCTTGATCCTGCCTCATCCAGAGAGGAGGAACACTGTGCTTTCACATGGCAGAAGGCAGAGGGCCAAGTGAGTCAAATGCTGCATGAAGCCTCTTATAGGGGCCTTAATTGTTTTCCAAGGGAGAATTCTTTATGGCCTGCACATCTCGAAGGCCACAGCTTTCAACATCATCACCTTGGCAACATCTGAATTTTGGAGGGGACACATTCAAATTATAGCAGTACCTGAGAGAAGTGAAGGAGAAAGGCACAGAATTTCTAGGGGAGGACTCCTCCAGAAAGAGGGACAATCCAAGGACAAATGCCCTGATGCGGGATCACACCTGACATCAGAGTTTCAGAGCAAATTGAGCAAGGACAAGAGGAGGAAAGTCAGGGTGGAAGAGGTCATAGAAGTAAGAGGGGTCACATATGTCAGACCTTGTGCATCATTAGGGAGTAATTGGAGGGTTTTGAGCAGAGGAATGATATTCTTTGACCTATTTTTAACAGGATTCTCTGCATGCATGGTTGTGAATAAACTATCAAAGACAGAGCAAATAAACTAGTTACGTGTGTAAATAAGATTTACACATATAAAATTAGTGCAAAGAAAAATATAATTATGCTGCCATATGATTCTCCTTTTAATCATCTTAAAGAATGGCTCAATACTACCAAAGTTGTTACATACTTTTCCTTTGTTCCCTAAGCCTAACATTTCTATCATACTGTACTATATAGTGAACTGGAAAAAAATTGTCTCCAACTTTGTAAAAAATATTTTTCCCAATAAAAATTTGTTGAGCATCAAATATGTTCCAGGCATAAATACTGTCACTAGAGATATAAAGATGAATAACGAACAGTTTTCTCTTCAAAATTCTCAAAGTCCCATGAGCAAAACAGAAATATAAAAAGACATATGTATACAATTTAGAAACACAATGCCAGAGATGTGTCCAGGGCATATTGGAAGCACTAACCATATACAAAGTATAGAGTTATATTTTGTTCTCGAAAGTTAGGAGAAACTTCTAGGTCTTGTTCCTAATAAACTGAATTCTCAAAGCCTTGTCCCCACACCCTTAAACATAGAAAAGCTATATACCCAGTGTGGTTAATTTTCAGTGTCAACTTGACTGGATTAAGGAATTCCTAGAGAACTGGTAGTGTTACTTCTGGGGTGTGTGTAAAAGGATGTTTCCAGAGGGGATTGACAGTTTTCTGCTTCCTAATGATATGATAGTCACAGCTTATTTCCAACATTACTCATGAAAATCTATGAAAGACTGGAAAATTAAACAATGTATTGGAGAAAAGGAATAACATATGCAATAGCCATCATTAGTAGAAAGTGTAAAGGGGTCACCATAAAGAAGACACAGTAATAACATAGTTTTTTCTCAATAAGGTATAATAAATACCATAGGCATAATGACTTTTTATTTTAGCATGGTGTTTGACAAATAACTCACCTGTATCTATGTTGATAATCGTAACCAACAGTGTTAGTTGGCTAACATCAACTGGAAAAAGAGTAGTCTTAATTTGAAGCCACAAAATTCTGAATGTGGCTTTATTTGGCTTTTTAATTCTTATATTAATAATATTTAAATAATCTTTTCAAAGTACCTGCCACACATAGCAATTGCTCAGTAATGTACAAGGATATAAAAAACATTATCAAATTATAGATGATACACATAGCTACCTATTACTCATTTTCCCTTCCAAATTTTTGATAGAAACTCTTCAAGAAGAACACAAGAACAAAATTTAAAATCACCGGGAACTAGATATTCTAATCAAATTCTATGAGAATCCGGAAACTCAATAGCAAGAATAAGCATGCAGTCAGAAGAGTTCCAGGCACTCCATGAGAAGCCTCTGTCTCAAGAACATTCAGGCATCAGCATCAGACATTCATTTCACACATCTTTATTAAACATTAACTGTGTTCTAAGAATGTGGGAATTCACTCAGGGTGGTGGGAAAAATATTAGAGAAAGTTATAGAATATAGTCAAACCCTTTTGGAAGGCCTAAGAGTTTTGTCTATAGTTCTTGGCTGAAGGAAGCCAGAGTCCCTTTGCAGGAGCCAGAGAGATTAGGATACAAAGACAAAGGAATGGGAGTAGTTTACCTAGCTAGCTGTTTACTCATGTGGTCTTAAAACTAATCTTTGAGCCAGATGGCCCAAAGGTTGACCAGGGATATTACCTATTAATGGTGTTTGCTTTGGGCATTGGAACCTGTGCTTTAATCTTCACCCGGCGGGGGGTGGGGGGGTGTTTACTCAAGCCTTTGTCAATTAAACTTTACTAAATAAGTGTGAGTCTCACTGGCTGGGGAGGGCTGGCAGTTGCAACTGTTTACAGCACTCTCCAGGGAGTCTGTAAGTAGCCATGGATCCTCAGCTGAACTGGCAAAGCATAATATCTGTGTATCAGTGTACTTTATTCTCCATCACTGATTCAGGGTCTGCAGGACAGACCTTCACAGGTGGTGACCCTGACATAAGAACAAGCCACACTATATTGTAAAGGAGAGAAAGCATAGTTCCTACTTAGTACTTAAAAGGGACATCTAACCAAACCTAGAAGAATTAGAGAGATGCTTTTGGATATGATATGTGATGATTTGAAATAACATTGGGAGTTAGCCAGAATGCTATGGTCATGCTGTGTGTGATTGTGTTTAGTGGTGTTTGTAATATACTGCAGTATAGTCAGACAAGGGAATGGGGAAAGATGGTGAAGAGGTTTTAAGGCTGAGTGAACAGCATGTGCAAAAGCTTGCAAATAGGAAAAGGACTGTAAGTAGTTTGTGGTATTATAAATAGGTTAATGTGGATTGAGAGTCGAGGCCACTGGCAGAGTGTTACAGCCCAATGGGTTCTTCTTCCTTGCTACACAGACAAAGCCAATGTACTGAGAGAGTGGGGTTGTAGCACAAAAAGAGTTTAATTATCACAAGGCAGTTGAGCAGAAGGATGGGAGATTTTTTCAAATTAACCTTCCCCAAAGCATGGGGGCTAGGTTTTTTAAGGATAATTTGGCAGACAGAGGGCCAGGGAATGGGCAGACAGTCAGTCTCTGGGTGGGGATCACAGGACAGATTGAGTCAGCTCCTTGGTATGAGTCACAGGTCCAGGTGGTGTGTGTTTGTCTACTCAAATGCAAAAGTCTGAAAAATATTTCAAACATCAGTCTTAGGTTTTACACTAATGATATTTTTGGGAGCAATTGCCAAAGCTACAAAAATCCTGTGACCTACAGCCATATGACTCCTGAGCAGTAAGCAAGCTAGGGAAAAATGGCTGGTTATCATTTAGCTATGCTCACATCTTAGCAGAATTCAGGCCCTTTCCATAATCCTAAACTTATGGCCTTTCATTAGTCTTACAGGGGTGGTCAGTCTGGGGAAAGACTGTTATCCTTACTTCAGTTAAGCTATAAACTAAATTTCTCCCATAGTTAGTTTAATGAGCAAGGACAGTTTACTTGTGAGATTAGAAGCAAGATGGCGTCAGCTAGGTTAAATTTTCTCTCACTGTTACAATTTTTGCAAAGGTGGTTTCAGGAATAGTGAATAATGAAGCTACAGTTATAATCAGAGATCACGTATAAAGGCATTCTATGACATCCTAAAAAATTTGTGCTTTCGACTTTATTTTAATGGGATGCATTTAAAAAGGTTTTAATCAGGGAATTATCATCATTAGGCTTACATTTTAGAAAAGTAAATTAGTTATGTAGTACATGATGGACTGGCCTTTGGGAAGATTGGTATGAGAGAGACTTGTTAGGAAGTTGTGGCAGAAGTTTGTGCTAGCAATGACTGTGGCCTGAACTAAGGTAATTGCTCTAGGAATTCAAAGAAACAAATATATTAAACAGATTTTAAACAGAAATTATCATATTCGGTGAAAATACACTAAAAAGAGAATGATTGGCACTTGGTAATCAATCAAATATAGGATATCAAGAAGAAAGATTCACTTAAAATATCAGGGCTTTTGACTTCGGTAAATGAGTAGATTACATCAACTTTTCAAATCAGGAGTATATTTGGAGACTGAGTGTGAGAAATGGCAAATCTACATTTCCAACATATTCAGTATAAAATGCCTGAAGGACGTTCAAGGAAAGACCTTCTCTGGTAAATTACATATATGTGTCTGGGGTGAAGAAATGGTGTGGGGTAAAAATTAAAATTATGGAAATGGATGAACTCATTCAGGATGCACAGGAAATGTGATATGAGGAAAATCTGATAACACTTTGAAAAACAATGAGGGAGGTAGCAGAATAGGCGCCTATTTTCAGACTGTCAGAGTAGCCAGAAAGGTAGACATAAACCACATCATGACATGGAAACCAAGGATTTACAGAGTATATGCTAGTATCACATCATGATTTACTATGAATGAGTCAATACTTGTAAAGCGCATAGAATAATGCCTGGCATGTGGTAGGTTCTCTGTAAATGGCATCAAATACTGCTGAGAAATTAAGTAAATGTAACTAAAATGTTCCTTTTAACATCACCAGCTTGTCAATGCAAATGGAAACTGTCTTAGTCTGTTTGGGCTGATATAATGAAATTCCTGAGAATAGGTAATTTATAAGCCATAAATTTATTTCTTAAGGTTATGGAGGTTGGAAAGTCCAAGATCCAGGTGTCAGCATTTAGTGTCTGGTGAGGGCCTTACTATGTCCGCACATGTAAAGGCAGAAGGGCAAGGAAAGAGCTAAGCTAGTTCCCTACAGCCCTTTTATAAGGCACTAATTCATTCATATGGGTGAAACCTTTATGAATTAACTGCTTACAAAAAGATTTTGTATTTTTTGTACAGACAGAGTTTTGCCACATTGCCCAGGCTTATCTTGAACTCCTGGACACAGGGGGTCAACCTGTCTCAGTCTCTCAAGATGCCTGCATTACAGGCATGAGCCACCATGCCCAACACTAAACTGCTTCCTTGTAAATTAAATATATAATAATAAAATTATTTTTAGATTGCACTTAAAATTTGATACCCACAGAACAATTACATTTTTTTAATTTAAAAAATTGAGGATGGAAATGCAAACTTGGATATTGTATATGATGCATTAAAGGAATGTTATGTATGATATATTAAGGTTTTATGCATTTTTATCAGTGAATCCATATTCTTTTAACATAAGGAACATACTTATGAGTACTAAAAATTATGAAAACCATATTTGGAAAAATTACAAAGTCAATACAGACACATACCACATGCAAACTGATTTTTTTCTCTTGCATTAGCACTTCAAACTTCATTTATTATTTTAAGTTTTTTTTCCTAAGAAAGAAAGGAAGAAAAAGAGAGAAAGCAAGAAAAAGAAGAATGAAAGAGAGAAAGAAAGAGGAAGAGAAAGAGGGAGAGAGAACAGGAATCTTGCTCTATTGCCCAGGGTAGAATGCAGTCTAAAAATGGGTATTAAAACCTCTTTTATGCCAATAAATGTGCTTAACAATGGAGACAGGAAGGAATAGGGAGGAAAATAACAAACAAGCAGCCAACCAATATTTCATTTAAACCTGTGAAATGCTATGCAATTGCTGAGGAGTGATTTATTTCCAATTATGTGGTCACTTTTAGAATAGGTGTGATGTGATACTGAGAAAAAAGTATGTTTTGTGGATTTGGGGTGGAGGGTTCTGTAAATGTTTGTTTAAGTTTACTTGTTCCAGGTCTGAGTTGAAGTCCTGGATATCCTTGTTAATTTTCTGTCTCGTTGATCTGTCTAATATTGACAATGTAGTGTTAAAGTCTCCCACTATTATTGTGTGGGAGTCTAAGTCTCTTTGTAAGTCATCAGAACTTGCCTTATGTATATGGGTGCTCCTGTATTGGGTATGTATATATTTAGAATCATTAGCTCTTCTTGTTGAATTGATCCTTTTACCATTATGTAATGTCCTTCTTTGTCTCTTTTGGTCTTTGTTGCTTTGAAGTCTATTTTATCAGATGAGAATTGCAACTCCTGCTTTTTATTTATTTATTTATTATTTATTCATTTTTGCTCTCCATTTCATTGGTAAATCTTCCTCCATTCCTTTGTTTTGAGTCTTTGTCTATCCTTGCATGTGAGATGGGTGTGGATACAACATACCAATGGGTTTTGGCTTTTTATCCAATTTGCCTGTCTGTGTCTTTCAATTGGGACATTTAGTCCATTTAAATTTAGGATTGATATTGATATATGCGAGTTTGATACTGCCATTTAATGCTAGCTGGCTGTTTTGACCATTAGTTGATGCAGAGTCTTCATTATGGTGATGCTCTTAACCTTTTGGTATGTTTTTGTAATGGCTGATACTGGCTGTTCCTTTCTATATGTAACGCTTCTTTCAGAAGCTCTTGTAAAGCAGACTTAGTGGTGATGAAATGTCTGAGTACTTGCTTGTTCGCAAAACATTTTATTTTTCCTTCACTTATGAAGCTTAGTTTGGCTGGATATGAAATTCTGGGTTGAAAGTTCTTTTCTTTAAGGATGTTGAACATTGGCCCCCACTCTCTTCTGGCTTGTAAGGTTTCTGCTGAGAGATCTGCTTTGAGTCTTATAGGCTTCCCTTTGTGGGTAACCTGACCTTTCTCTCTGGCTACCCTTAGTATTTTCTCCTTCATTTCAACCCTGGTGAGTCTAATGATTATGTGCCTTGAGGTTGCTCTTCTTGAGGAATATCTTTGTGGTGTTCTCTGTATTACCTGGAGTTGAGTATTGTTCTGCCTTGCTAGGTTGGGAAAGTTTTCCTAGATAATATCCTGAAGAATATTTTCCAGCTTGGATTCATTCTCTTCATCACATTCAGGTACACCTATCAAATGTAGATTAGGTCTTTTCACATTGTCCCACATTTCTTGGAGACTTTGCTCATTCCTTTTTACTCTTTTTTCTCTAAACTTGTCTTCTTGTTTTATTTCATTAAATTGGTCTTCGACCTCTGATATCCTTTCTTCTGCTTGATCAATTAGATGGTTAAAACTTGTGCATACTTCACAAAGTTCTCATATTGTGTTTTTCAACTCCATTAGTTCACTTATATTCCCCTCTAAATTGTCTATTTTCGTTAGCATTTCGTCAAACCTTTTTTCAAGGTTCATAGGTTCTTTTCATTGGGTTAGAACATGTTCTTTTAGCTCACAGAAGTTTCTTATTATTCAGCTTCTGAAGCCTGATTCTGTCAATTCATCACACTCATTCTCCATCAGGCCTTATTCCATTGCTGATGAGGAGCTGCGATCACCTGGAGGAGGAGAGACATTCTCATTTCGGGTATTTTCAGCCTTTTTGCACTGGTTTCTTCCCATCTTTGTGGATTTATCCACCTGTCGTCTTTGTAATTGCTGACTTTCAAATTGAGCCTCTGAGTGGACGTCCAGCTTGTTGGTGATAAAGTTTCTTCTGTTTCTTAGTTTTGCTTTGGTGGATGCCCCTCCCCCACAGAACTGGACCTTCCTGGTTTCAGCTGTGCTTGCTGTAAAACTCTCAATCCTCAGCACTTCCAATTGCTTTTTTTGTGTGTGTGTGGGTGGGTGCGGGACCAGCCAAGACCAATCACCTGGCTCTCTGTTTCAGAGACTCTTCTTTTTTTTTTCTAGTTGAATGGTTGACTCTCTCCCAGGTGTTCCAGCCACCTGCTGAAAAAGTGCCAGAATCTGTATAATTTCCCCTGCAGCTACCCACTGCACCGGCTGAAAAAGTGGCATTGAGATTTGTGGTGCTTTTCTGCCCAGGAATCTCCTGGTCTGGCTCCCTGCTTCAGTCCCCTTTTCAATCAGTTGAATGGGCAACTCTGCCTTCCTGGAGCTTCAAATGCCAACTAAAAGGGCACCCAGTCCCATATACCCCTCACTGAGAACCACCACCTTGGGGCACCAGCAAAACAGCTGCGCTGACCAAAAGAGTTGCACTGGTGACCCGTGGGGCTCCTCTGCTGGGAATCTCCTGGTCCGTGGGCAACAAAAATTCATCTGGAAGTGTGGTATCCACTCAGTCTCTGCGCTTTCACTGAGAGCTACAATCCTGAGCTGCTGCTAATTGGCCATCTTGGATCTCTCTCAGTTTCTTTTTTTAAATGAATCTTAAGTGGGTTTTATAGCAAGTTATCGCCTTTTGCATTACTTACAATTTCTACATAGATCTTTATCATTTTAGATTTTTCTTATAACATGATAATACTCTCATTAGAAGTGGTGAGAATTAATTCAAAAAACTACTAATTCTAGAAATTGAATGAATTATTCAAAAAATACTGATGTTTCAAAATTATGGTGGTGATAGGAGACTTGGGAAGAAAATGTGAGCCCAGAAGATTATAAAACACATTCCCTTGCCCCCTGCTTCTGACTCAATGACAACTATTCCCAGAATAATGGCAGAGAAAGGAAGACTCTAGGTCACAGAGCCTCACTTGATTTTAGAATCAAGTTGATTCTGAAATTTAAATCCATGAATCTGAAAAATTATGAAATGTAATGAACTTCACAAATAGGAAATATAGTGCAATGATTAAGAGAATAAACTTTACAATCAGACAGCCTTCTATTCCATTCCATTTACTAGCTGTGGGCCTTGAGAAAATTATTTCAACTGTTTCCTCACCTATAAAATGAAAATATCATCAAAGGTGCTTCACAGATTTGTGTTCTGCGTAAAGGAAGAAATGCATGTAAGTTACTTGCCATAGTGGTTGTCAAACTGAAAGCATGCAGTATTTTCTATTTTTATTATTATGTTAAGAATTGGTTACAGAAGTCTGTAGATGGAGCAGGAATAAAAACTGTGCAGTGGATGTCTGAAACTATGTGTGATTAATGTATATACTTTTTTCTTTTTATTGACCACATTTTCTAAATTGGGGAAATTTTGATGGCGAAACACAGGGTATGGGTTTGGAAACAAGAAAGTGGGTTAGCCACAGATTGAACTCTTAGGGATTATTCATACTCCTGGTTGTGGAAGGGCATTGGTCTCTGGTTAGCTCTTTCTCTGTTAAAAGTTTGAAATGAGATACATTTTCCTTAGTTTTTCTAAATGTAATATTTGACTAACCTAGTAAATAAATAAAAAAGAAGGTAACAAAATTATTTTATATAAAGGCGGTGCTTCATAGTTATATGTACTATATAAATAATTTATGCTAAGTTCAGAAATTTAATATACAAATCAAACAATGATCATAGTGATTTAATACAATCTATAGTGGAAGTAAAATTGGTTTTACCTGGAAGAGATGTGAGGAACATATAATTGATGAAATGGACTTCTCTTTATAAACTTCAATGAGCTATAAATCTATATAATATCTTGTGTAGAAAAATGGAAAGTTCTGATATGAACAATGTTATTTTCTTTCCAATTGCTAGCCAATTAAACTGAAGCAAAAAAAAGGCATGACATAAAATTTAAATGATTTATTATGCCATATTCTATACTTTGGCATCTCTAAATTTAGGTTTTCACAAATATGAATCCATATCTGTTTGCTAAGTACCTTAATTCATATAATTATACCTGTTAACTAGTTTGGAAGGATATTCATGGACTGAAATTTAAATGAGGAAAATAATAAATATATTTGTAATAGTTGTTGACAAAAATAAAAACATAGAAATAAATCTTACTTTCAAGTTCAGCCATGAATGCTATGCATGGAAATCCCCAATACTGATGGCCAACCTTGCTTAGTATAACATGTCTCAAAATTTTTACAAAAGGAGAGACCTGGGAGAGTTTTGGTTTAGGAGTAAGGGCCTAGACCCTCCTCAGAATGGAATTCCTAGGAATGGACAGGCCAGTTGTTTCATTTCATCATGGAACCTGATGCAGGTAAAGTGTCATTCCTTTCTGGTGATGTAATTGTGGTGACTGGAGGACAAATATTGAGAAATATACCTTGAATCTACACATGAATGCCTAGGTTGTAGCAAGGCACTTAAGTACTGAAGTTAACAGAGAACAGGAATCAAATGAGAAGGCGCATGGGAAGTGAAAAGCTTAGAGCAGGCAGAGTACAGTGGTATGGCTTTCAACTAGAGATGGAGTATAGATGCCAAGGTGGCTTTCTATCCATTCACCACAAAGGATGTAAGCATGTCAGATCATACAGGAGCCAGCTGGAAGAGTTATGAAATCATTTCTTACTGAAGGAAAAACCCAAACACCTTATGAACAGTTATTTACCCAACTTCTCAAGCTATGCATTTATTTTACTCATTCCTTCATTTTTATTTATTCATTCACCAAATGCATCAAGTTCCCACTAAGTCCGTGTAACAGATCTTTCTGACTGTCTCGAATGCCTTGAAGCACAAATCTATTTGATGTTTTGAATAGCAGATTTTTTTTTTTTTTTTTAGGTTTTACCAAGATGTTACAATTCCTGTAGTGTCAGTAAGGGAATTGCATTTTCACAGAACTCCCAGAGTTTTCCTAAGAGACTGACTTCTTAGTAGGATTTAAGGAGTGCATCACTGTAGACTGTCTGATCTCTGATATTCATTAAAACAGAACCCAAGAGTAGCTTTAGAGAGCAAATATTATTCTGCACAAATCTAGGTCTCATTTTTATTCAGATGTGATTTCTGGATTTTCACAATTGGACAATATGAGACCAACAGAGCACCAGAAAGCATGGGATTAGCAGTAAGGTCACTCTGTGACTTTCACACCATGAAACACATCAGTGCACCATAGTGGAAGAAGTATTATATGTTACAGGCGCTGTTAGGTTTTAAGACCTCTGCAAAATCACTAGCTCTGAGTTCTCCACTCCTTTGACCAACATGCCTAATTTGTAAAGTGCTCAGATTAGGTAAATGGTTAGTAGTTAAGGTTGTTGGTGGGTTTTGTTTTTGTTTTTGTTGTTCGCTCCTATTTCCTTAACATTTGGCTTTTTTTTAAGGGTTGATATATATAAGCCATTCAGGAAAAATCAAAGGGGAATAACAAGGAAGTTGAAAGCAGCAAAATGGTAAAAACTGTGATACATTATATAAACGTATAAAACTAGATGTCATGATAAAAAGTGATTAAAAAAAGAGAACAAGAGAGAGCAAAGGAGACTCTGAAAACAAAGAATGATGATATGATAGTGAATTGACCTGGCAGTGAGAAATGAAGCTAGAAGAGTGTTAAGGGAACTGGTTGGGATCTGAAGAGCACTTTTATCTGCTTCAAATTCTCTAATTTTTCCATTCAATGTGCACTGGCTTTCAGTTTTGCAAAATTTGTTGAGTTTGGCAAATGTTCCAAACAAGGATTGTCAGATATAGTATTCAAGGTCACCTTTCCTATACTCTACGCTGACTGCTGAAATTAGCTGGAATGCTGATAATAGAATAGCAGTTTCCAGGATTAAAAAAGCCTCTACAGTTTTCTGATGTTCAAACCAGTGAAAAAAGGGGCTATCTTTAAATTTATCATTTTCTAATTTAAGGGAAGACTATGTAATTGAATGGAAAAGTAGGTTGTCTTTGTCTTTTTCATCTTAAAGAAATGTATATTTAGGTTAATTCCCTACTTAATCTTTATGCCATGCATGCACTGTTTAGAAATTTAATCACTAAACAATCAAAAGAGCTTCATTGTTTGTTTGTCATTGACACTCATTAAACTAGAAAAAATAAAGAAACACATTATTTGGGATCTAGAATTAGTAAATTCTTCATAATAAATATTTGGTTGTTAAGTACATAATTAGCCTAGTGAATTTTCTGTCTTCTGTATTTTTTAAAACTTTACTATATATTTAAGAAATAAATATTATCAATTAGCAACTCTAAGAACCAACTTCAGTTTCATCCCAGTTGTTTCTCTTTTCACTCTTCCTACAGTAACCTAATCTTAATTTTACCTGCATCGCATCCAAGTTTGGCAGGAGGCTGCATCTTATGAACTTGAATCTTGTTTCTACAGATTTCTTACTCATTAAACTTCAGCTTTTCATCTATCAAATACAGGTATCACTCACACTTGGCTGCTGAGAAGATTAATGCGATAACATATACTAGATCCTTTTCAGAATCAAGCACTCTGTTTTAACTAAGACATAAACTCCAACTATTGTTCCTCAATTTTTTTGCTTTGTAATTTTCAGGAAGCTTCTGTGTGGGAAAAAAGGGGCAAAAAAGTTCTAGAAGAAATGATGGATTTTTTTTTATGCTAGATAATAAATGTTGTAAAGCAAATTCTAAGGGACATAAAACAGAGAAAACCATATCATTTAGAAACAAATAAATGCAGAAATAGATATATATGGAAACAGAAGGCAAAACTAGAGTCAAATGCAAAAAATCAGCTTTTTCTCCTCACACCACCCCACATACCTACACACACCTACTGAGCTGTCTCCATAGGGTGACCTCCAAGACAAGGTTTACACATGCCTGTTAGGAACGAAGCAAGACACTGTTGATTGTTAAACAGGTCTTATTTAGGTTCAACCTGACCTACCAGCATTAATGCAAAGAGAGCTTTGGAATCTACATACAAGGAACTTTATGCTTTTTAAAAATGTGCACATATTTATACCAGCCTGGAAAAGAATGAACTGATATCATGTATGTATTACATAAAAGAAGAGCAGAACCATTTAAAAATCTCACTTGAACTGTTAGGGATACAATTTATTCTGGCATGATTCAGTGCTCCTCATTTTTTGTAATAGCCACAAATGCACTCTGTGTTTTCATCATGAATGTCTCTTATTTAAGTCTTTACATTCTAAAATATATTTTAATATTTTACCTTTAATTGTGATAGAATTTTAACTCAACACTATATTAATTTCAAAATCTTTCTAAAGGTAGTGCTGACTTCTCTGCAATTTATAGCCTTTTAAATTTACATAAACCAACTTTGAAATATATCATTATGAAGGTTTAAAAGTCACTTGTAATAATCATATTTCTAGCTCATATTCTAGATGTGAATGTAGTAACAAACTACATCACTAATATTAATTGAAATGAATTTTGAAGAAATTATTACTAGTCTATTTTTTATTTTAATATTGTTGCCATATAGATCTCACAGAGGAATTTTTTCCCCTGGAGGCCAGCCTTTAAATTCAACAGCTAGTAGTATCAAAATGCTATTGGGCTGAATATGTAAAGCAAATACAGGACTAAATAGAAATGCCAGCAGAGACTAAAAAACACCTCATGTATATCATAAATAAATAGCCCATGATCCCATTTGTACCTCAAGACAACCCACTAAGACTGATATTGAATAAACAAGGAAGGACTTTAATACTAAGGAATTCATTGTGACTATTTTGATATTTATGGCAATTTCAGTTGGAGTGTGTGTGTGTGTGTGTGCGCGCGCGTGCGTGTGTGCGTGCGTGTGTGTATATATTAGAAGATTTTCTGTTTGCATTTGTGTTAGTATGGGGTAAAACAGATACTATTTAAGATAGGAAGCTTTAACAGCATGTAGTTATATATAGAAAGGAACTGTTTTTCTTCTGTTTGCTTCAAATAGAGTCAAAAGACTATCTATGATAAGCATATTTTTAAACAAGGAGTTACAAATATGAAGGCATATGTAGGGAACATTTTTTTTAGATCCTTTTTTACTGTTTCTAATTGACTTTTATTTCCTAGTCATTTCTATGATACTTACATTCAGGTAGCTGAGTCAGCAAAGGGGTTATTAGAACACAGTAGTAATGGAAATGATTTGCTCAGAGACCCCTGGCAGTGAAAGTTTCTGTATAGTGGTGCACTGATAAATGATTTGCATGCTGGTGGAACAATGATATCACAGTTCTGCATTTTCTATTTCCCCCCACCTCTTACTTTTGTAGAATCACTGAAACTTAATAGTGACATAAATTTTGTTGAATTTTTAATATTGTCAATGATGTCAGAATGGTATAGTAAGCTTGTTCCATGATATTGTAGATATCTTAGATTTAAAAGAAATGCTCTTGGCTGGGTGTGGTGGCTCACACCTGTAATCCCAGTACTTTGGAAGGCTGAAGCGGGCAGACTGCCTGAGCTCAGGAATTCAAGACCAGGCTGGCCAACATGGTGAAACCCTGTCTCTACTAAAAATACAAAAATTAGCTGGGCATGGTGGTGCACACCTGTAATCTCAGCTACTTGGGAGGCTGAGGCTGGAGAATTGTTTGAACCTAGGAGGCGGAGGTTATAGTGAGCTGAGATTGTGCCACTGCATCCCAGTCTGGGTGACAGAGTGAGACTCCATCTCAAAAAATGAAATATAAATAAATCAATAGTTAAATAAATAAATAAAAGAAATGTTTTTGTTCTAACATGCAGAATAAACATGTCAATTAAATAGAAAGTGGTCAATGAGCCATAAAAGGGAAAACAAGTTAAAGAACTAAATAAATTATTTAAACTTTTTTTTCCCCTTGACCAATGAGCTCCAGACACACTGGCCTGATTTCTGTTTTTCCTATGCAGAAATATAGTAGACTTGTTCCCAGTTTAGGGTCTTGCCCTGGCTGTAGCTGGCCTTCTTATTTAGAAATCAGTTTTTTTTTTTTGTACTTTAAGTACATATGCAGATCTTGCAGCATTGTTGCATAGGTACACACATGCCATGGTGGTTTGCTGCCTCCATCACCCTGTCATCTACATCAGGAATTTCTCCCAATGTTATTCCTCCCCAACCTCCCCCACCCCCACTGTCCCTTCCCTAGCCCCCATCCCCGAACAGACCCCAGTGTGTGATGTTCCCCTCCCTGTACCCATGTGTTCTCATTTTTCAATACTGGCCTATGAGTGAGAACATACAGTGTTTGGTTTTTTGTTCTTGTGTCAGTTTGCTGAGAATGATGCTTTCCAGATTCATCCATGTCCCTACAAAGGACATGAAATCAGTTTAAAGGGGGAGATCCAGGATGGCCAAACAGGAACAGCTCTGGAGTGCAGTTCCCAGAGAGTACAATGCAGAGAGTGAGTGATCACTGCATTTTCAAATGAGTTTTACTGCTGACAGACCAGATATTCTTGGGCTGAAAAGCCCCACCAGTTTCCAGCATGGCTGTTTCAGCCATCACCACAGGTCTCCACATAAAAACAAACAAATGTGGGCAGTTGTTTCAACTGGTGCCTGGAATGCCTGGCAGACAGAGCCTCCCATTCAACTGAAAAAAAGGGGGCTGAAACAGGGAGCCAGGTAATCTGGCTTGGCCAGTCCCACCCCCACAAAGACCAACAATCTGAAATGCTCTGGATTGAGACTTTCACAGCAAGCACAGCAGGACACAGGATGATCCAGCTCTGTGAGGGGAAGGGAGTCCGCCATTACTGAGGCAGTCCATTATTACCGAGGCCATCCACCAAGACAGTCTGCCTTTACCAAGGTAGTCTGCCATTACTGAGGCAGTACACCATTACTGAGGCAGACCAACATTACTGAGGCAGTTCTAACTGTACCTCTATAAACAAAACCGTAAGGAAGTTCATGCAGCAGCTGGGCAGAGCTCATGGCAGCTCAGTAACGCCACTGCTGACAGATTGTGACTAGACTACCTCCTTTCTGGGCAGGGCATCTCTGAAAAAAGGCAGCAGCACATCAGGAACTTATAAATAAAGCCCCACCTTCCCAAGACAGAGCACCTGGGAAAAAAGCTGTTTATGAGTTCCACTGCAGCAGACTTAAACGTACCTGCCCAGCAGCTCTGAATGGAAGAACAGAGTCCCAGCTCAGCCCTTGAGCTCCTATAAGGGATAGACCGTCTCCTCAAGCAGCCCCACAAGCCCTGTATATCCAAAGAGACACCTCATAAAGGAGAGTCAGGCTGACATCTGGTGGGTACCCTTCTGGGATGAAGAAAACAGAAGAAGAAACCAGCAGTAACCCTTACTGTTCTGCAGTTGTCACAGGTGATCCCCAGGAAAGCAGGGTCTGGAGTGGACCTCCAGCAGTCCTATAGCAGAGAGGTCTGACTATTAGAGAAAACTAAGAAACAGAAAGAAATAACTTAATCATCAATAAAAATGACATCCACTCAGAGACCCCATTGGAAAGTCATCAATCACAGAGACCACAGGTAGATAAATCAACAAAGATGGGAAGAAACCAGCACAAAAAGATGAAAACACCCAAAACCCAAAACACTTCTCTTCCAAGGGATCACAACTTCTCACTGGCAAGGAAACAAAGCTGGATGGAGAATGAATCTGATGAATTGACAGAAATAGGCTTCAGAAGGTGGGTAATAACAAACTTGTCTGAGCTAAGAGAAGATGTTCTAACCCAACACAAAGAAATGAACAACCTTGAAAAAAGTTTACATGAAATGCTAATGAGAATAAACAGCTTAGAGAAGAATACAAATGACTTGATGGAGCTGAAAAACACTTTGTGAAGCATACACAAGTTTCAATAGCTGAACTGACCAAGCAGAAGAAAGGCTATCAGAGATTGAAGATCAACTGAATGAAATAAAATGAGAAGGAAAGATTAGAGGAAAAAGAGTGAAAAGAAATGAACAAGCCTCCAAGAAATATGGGATTATGTTAAAAGACCTAATCTACGTTGATAGGTATATGTGAATGTGATGGAGAGAATGAATCCAAGCTGGAAAACACTCTTTGGGGGTATTATACAGGAGAACTTCCCCAACCTAGCAAGGCAGGCCAACATTCAAGTCCAGGAAATACAGAGAACACCACAAAGATATTCCTCAAGAAGAGCAACACCAAGGCATGTAATAGTCAGATTCACCAGGGTTGAAGTGAAGGAAAAAATGCTAAGCGCAGCCAGAGAGAAAGATCGACTTACCCACAAAGGAAGCCCATGAGACTTACAGCAGATCTCTTGATGGAAACCCTACAAGCCAGAAGAGAGTGGGGGCCAATATTCAACATCCTTAAAGAAAATAACTTTCAACCTAGAATTTCATATCCAGCCAAACTAAGCTTCATAAGTGAAGGAGAAATAAAATCCTTTAAAAGCAAGCAATTGCTGAGAGATTTCATCACCACCAGGCCTGCTTTACAAATTGGAGAGAAAGTCAAAACCATCTACATGCTGTATTCAGGAAACCTATCTCACATGCAAGGACACATATAGGCTCAAAAGAAAGGGATGGAGGAAGAGTTACTCAGCAAATGGAGAGAAAAAAAAGCAGGAGTTGCAATCCTAGTCTCTGATAAAATGAACTTTAAACCAACAAAGATCAAAAGAGACAAAGAAAGGCATTACATAATGGTAAAAGGATTGATGCAACAAGAAGAGCTAATGATCCTAAATATATACATGCCCAGTACAGGAGCACCCATATACATAAAGCAAGTTCTTAACTACCTACAAAGAGACTTGGACTCCCACACAATAATAGTGGGAGACTTTAACACTGCATTGTCATTATTAGACAGATTAACGAGACAGAAAATTAACAAGGATATCCAAGACTTGAACTCAGATCTGGACCAAGCAGACCTAACAGACATCTAAAGAAATCTCCACCCCAAATTCACAGAATATACATTCTTCTGAGCACCACATCGCACTTACTCTAAAATTGACCACATAATTGGAAGTAAATCACTCCTCAGCAAATGCAAAAGAATGGAAATCATAACAGTCTATCAGACCACAGTGCCATCAAATTAGAACTCAGGATTAAGAAACTCACTCAGAACTGCACAACTTCATGGAAACTGAACAACTGGCTCTTGAATGTTGACTGGATAAACAATTAAATGAGGGCAGAAATAAAGATATTCTTCGAAACCAATGAGAATGAAGACACAGTGTACCCGAATATCTGGGACACATTTAAAGCAGTGTATAGAGGAAAATTTACAGCAATAAATGCCCACATGAGAAACAAGGAAAGATATAAAATCAACAACCTATCATCAAAATTGAAAGAGCTAGAGGAGCAAGATCAAAAAACTCAATAGCTAGCAGAAGACAAGAAATAACTAAGATCAAAGCGGAATTGAAGATGATAGAGATATAAAAAAACCCTTCAAAAAATCAATAAATCCAGGAGCTGTTTTTTTGAAAAAATCAACAAAATAGACAGACCACTAGCCAGATTAATAAAAAAGGGAAAGAGAGAAGAATCAAGTGATGCAACAAAAAATCATAAAGGGGAAATCACCACAGATTCCACAAAAACACAAACCACCGTCAGAGATTGCTACAAACAACTCAAACTGGTTTACTGCACATTAACCAGTAAACCTGGAAGAAATGAATAAATTCTTGGACACTTGCAGCCTCCCAAGCCTAAACCAGGAAGAAGTTCAAATCCTGAATAGAACAATAACAAAGGCTGAAGTTGAGGCAGCAATTAATAGCCTACCAACCAAAAAAAGCCCAGGCCCAGACGGGTTCACAGCTGAATTCTACCAGGCATACAAAGAGGAGCTGGTACCATTCCTTCTGAAACAAATCCAAACAATATAAAAAGAGGGAAGCCTTCCCAAATCATTTTATGAGACCAACATCATCCTGATACCAAAACCTGACAGAGACTCAACAAAAAAAGAAAGCTTCAGGCCAATATCCATAATGAACATAGATGCAGAAGTCTTCAATAAAATTCTGGCAAACTGATTGCAACAGCAAATCAAAAAACTTATCTATCATGATCAAGTAGGCTTTATCCCAGGGATGCAACATACGCAAGTCTATAAATGTAATCCACCACATAAGCAGAATCAAAGACAAAACCTACATGATTAACTCAATAGATGCAGAGAAGGCCTTTGATAAAATTCAACAGCCCATTTATGCTAAAAACTCTCAATAAACTATATATCCATGGAACATATCTCAAAATAATAAAAGACACTTATTACAAACCCACAGTCAATATCATACAGAATGGCAAAAACTGGAAACATTCCCTTTGAAATCTGGCACTAGACAAGAATGCCCTCTCTCACCACTTGTATTCAATATAATATTGGAAGTTCTAGCCAGAACAATCAGGCAAGAAAAAGAAAGGGTATTCAATTAGGAAAAAAGGAAGTCAAATTGTCTCTATTTGCAGATGAAATGAATGTATATTTAGAAGATGTGATCGTCTCATCCCAAAATCTCCTTAAACTGATAAGCAACTTCAGCAAAGTCTCAGGATACAAAATCAATGTGCAGAATCACAAGCATTCCTACACACCAATAACAGAATAAAAGAGAGTCAAATCAAGAGTGAACTCCTATTCACAATTGCTACAAAGAGAATAAAATACCTAGGAATACAACTAACAAAGGATGTAAAGGACCTCTTCAAGGAGAATTACAAATCACTGCTCAAGGAAATAAGAGAGGACACAAATGGATGGAAAAATATTCCATGCCCATAGTTAAGAAGATCAATATCATGAAAATGAACATACTACCCAAAGTAATTTATAGATTCAATGCTATCCCCATCAAGCTATCTATGACCCTCTTCACAGAACTGTAGAAAACTACCTTAAACTTAATATGGAACCAAAAGAAAGCCTGTATAGCCAAGACAATCCTATGCAAAAAGAACAAAACTGAAGACATCACACTACCTGACTTCAAACTATACTACAAGGCTACAGTAATCAAAACAGCATGGTACTTTTTTTATCAAAACAGATATATAGACCAATGGAACAAAACGGAGGCCTCGGAGGCAATACCACACATCTACAACCATCTGATCTTTGACAAACCTGACAAAAACAAGCAATGGGGAAAGGATTCCCTGTTTAATAAATGGTGTTGGGAAAATGGCTAGCCATGCACAGAAAGCAGAAACTGGACCCCTTCCAGACACGTTACACTAAAATTAACTCCAGGGATTAGAGACTTAAACATAAGACCTAACACCATAAAAACCCTAGAAGAAAACCTATGCAAAACCATTCAGGATATAGGCATAGGCAAGGACTTACAAAAGCATTGGCAACAAAAGCCAAAATAGACAAATGGGACCTAAATAAACTCTAGAGCTTCTGTAGAGCAAAAGTAACAATCATTACAGTGAACCAACAACCAACAGAATGAGAAAAGATTTTTGCGATCTACCCATCTGACAAAGGCCTAATATCCAGAATCTACAAGGAACTAAAACACATTTACAAGAAAAAAACAAACAAACCCATTCAAAAGTGGACAAAAGACGTGAACAGACACTTTTCAAAAGAAGACATATATGAGGCCAACGAACATATGAAAAAATGCTCATCATCACTGGTCATTAGAGAAATGCAAATCAAAACCTCACTGAGATATCGTCTCACACCAGTTAGAATGGTGATCACTAAAAAATCTGGAGACAACAGATGCTGGAGAGGATGTGAAGAAACAGGAATACTTTTACACTGTCAGTGGGAGTGTAAATTGGTTCAACCATTGTGGAAGACAGTGTGGCAATTCCTCAAGGACCTAGAAATAGAAATTCCACTTGACCCAGCAATCCCATTACTGAGTATATATACAAAGGATTATAAATCATTCTGTTATACAGACATGCACATGTATGCTCATTGCAGCACTGTTTACAATAGGAAAGACCTGGAAACAACCTGAATACCCATTGATGATAGACTGGACAAGGAAAATGTGGCACATATACACTATGGAATACTATGCAGCCATAAAAATGATAAGTTTGTATCTTTGTAGGAACATGGATTAATCTGGAAACCATTATTCTCAGCAAACTGACAAAAGAACAGAAAATCAAACACCACATGTTTTCCCTCATAGGTGGGTGTTGAACAATGAGAACACATGGACCCAGGGAGGGGAGTATCACATACTGGGGTCTGTTGTGGAGGACTAGGGGAGAGACAGCAGGGGTTACAGAGGTTGGGGAGGGATAACATGGGGGGAAATGCCAGATATAGGTGATGGGGGATGGAGGCAGCAAACCAGATTGCCATGTATGTACCTATGCAAGAATCTTGCATGATCTGCACATGTACCCCAGAACCTAAAGTACAATAAAAATATATTTTTAAAAATCAGTTTTAATATAATTTCAAAGAAAATCCACTCCTGGCACTTCTGATTTAGTTTGGATATTTGTACCCAGACAAATCTCATGTTGACATGTAATCCTCAGTTTTGGAGGTGGGGCCTGGTGGGAGGTACTTGGATCATAGGGGCAGACCGCTCATGGTTTGGTGCTATCCTCACCATTGTGAGTGAATTCTCCCAAGAGATCTGGTAATATAAGTGTGTGGTGCCTCACCTTTAATTCTCTCTCTCTTGCTCCTGTTTTCATCATGTGACTTGCCTGCTTTTGCTTCATCTCCTGCCATGATTGAAAGCTCTCTGAGACTTTCCCATGAGCTGAGCAGATGCCAGTACCAATGCTTGTCCAGCCTGCAAAACTGTGAGTCAATTAACCCTCTTTGCTTATAAATTACTTAGTCTCAAGTATTTACAGCAATACAAGAATGGCCTAAAACAACATGCAAATCAAAGAAGTCACCCAGTAGCATTCTGATTTCTTGTTCTCATCTCATGTATCTTTTTATGAAATTACCTTATTTATGTATTATTAATACATTTGCTATCTGTCTTCACATCATTCTTCTACTGACAAGAATGTAAATTCCAGGAAAGCAAGAACGCTACCTGCCTTATACACTGCTTTTTCTTCAGTCTAGTCTTAGAATAGTTCTAGGTGTTCAATAAGAATTTTTTGAACACTAGAAAAAAAATTACTTCTTAAGAAATGCTATGATTAGAAAATAGCTATGTATGGTAAATTGCACAATAAATTGAATTAATGTTTTTACCACTTTTTTCTATTATAGAGGATAATTTGGAGTTCTTTTTGCATATGTTTAGCTGCCCAGTAGGTTGGAGGAATTCATATTTTCACTGAATTACCAGTTTGACTTTGGTGGATATTAAGAAGAGTAGATAACCAACTACTAAATACTTGTTCAGGTACTATGCTATACATTCCCATGCTCTCTCATTTTATTCTCTCAGACTCAATGATAGTAAATACTGTTCATTATTGTCGTTTTGCATATGCAGAAACTGAGGATTATGGAGGTTAGGTAACTTACCCAAAGTTGGTCTGCTAACTAATGTGATGTGAATGTTTGATACCAGCTCTGTGGGACCTGCAAAGCCAGTACTCTTAATCACTTCATTTTATGACCTTTTATTGCAGCAGCTGTTAGGTTTATATACCTTTTCCTGATTTATACAGTTGAACCATATTTTTCAAAAATTATGCCTTCTGTTTAAGCAACAATCAGGTGTATGCCATCTCCCTCACTCCAGTTTTTATTTTGTTGTTACTATCTTATTTTATTGAAGTAGAGACGTGCACTGTTAATCACACTTTTTCTTTTTTAACCAATAGCATGGTCTTATTTCCAAATTGATTACAGTGGGGCTAGGAAGTTTTGTTTTTTTTTTTAATACAGAAGACTGTAAAGAGCAATAATTCAAATGATGACCCTACCTTTATGATGACAGTGGCACATATGTAACCAGCATACATTCTCTGAAAAACTCTCTGAGATCAATCAGACTATGCTACAAAAATTTAGTCTAAGAATTTGGAGGCAAGCTCACAAACACCGGAAATCATGTATTCATCAACTGGTAGCTTAACCCACACAAATGGAGTTACATGTTTAACTTAATCAAGGATATGCAAGAGTAAAGTCCATCATATGTTTGGTTTTATTTAAAAATATGTTCATTTTAAATAAGACATTTTAAGAAATGATACAGTATCTATCATGCGAATAAGGCCTCAATTTAAGGCAGTCATGATTATGAGAAAGAAATAGGAGCGGGAGAGATGATGATAAGGGAAAGAAAAGAAAGAGGAATAGCAGGAGGAAGAGAAGAAAAGAGAGAAGTTACTGACTATATAGAAAACAAAGGAGGAATAATTTCCTTAAAAAACATATGCTAGATTTTTTTTTCTCTAATCAAAGGATCTTTTTCTTGACAAAGTATTCTATGGAAGTATTTGTGTACTGCTAAATATTCTGCAAAAAAAAAAAATAAAATAAATAATAGTTACTGGAATTAAATGTCGACAAACACCTTAAACAGGGAAAAAAACCTATTAGAAGTTTCTCCCAAAACGTTATGTGAGTCTATACATCTTATAGTGGAAGAAAATTTAGGGATGCAATTTCATGCAAATTGGTGAGCTATAACTTGCTATTGTCCTAGAGATGTAAAGACCACCTTCATTTTTAAATTATTTTTGTTAATGAACACATATTTAATATAGTAGCACATTGTACATGCCTTAACACTTATGTCACCCTTTCAATAGAAAATGTTTCCCAAGAAGTAGTTAATCATCCTGACTCTAGGAATACTTTTCCTAGGAAAACATTGAAAATTAACACAAAAAGAACACAGAAGTGCTTCGTTAGAAGAAAAATACCAAACTGAATGGATACCATAAGAAGCACAGTCTCATGCCCTGAATAGGAAGAGCAGGTGAATCATGTTATTATAAATACAGCATTAATTGGGACATTAAAATTACAGGGAAAGAAGTCTTTTCCTAGATAATGCTTCAGCTGTGTAATCTGATCTTATCAAGGTATGGCATTTGTAAAAGATTCAAGTCAATGCATAAGCCTTACAATTTTAGATATGAATCTTTTTTAAACAGATCCTGTTTATATTTAATGTTCATTTATGTTTACATATAAATGATAGAGGCCTTTAGAGATTTTATAACAACATCTCAATAACAAAAAGACCAACACGTATCTCTCTTTAGATGTGTCTTTAGGAAAGTAAATTTCCCAAGTGTGTACTTGCTCTATGCAGTAACACCCTGACCTGTATTTTGAGGCTGTGTTTTATGCAGGATATGGATAAGAATAGTACTACTTCAAAAAATTTATGACATAAAAATATTGAGTGAGCTATGCATGTTAGTGTAACGATTTGAATTCAGGGAGAATATTCAGGAAGAAATTTCATTTAAGCCTCCTGGTTGTTCTTTGAGTCTATTTCTAATTGGTGTCTTTCCTGAGTAGAAGCATCAGGATTTGCAATAACATATAACTTAAACAACTTTTCCAACATACAATGTTTCTGCAAAATAACACATCATCTTCTTTGTTTAGACATTTTACTTGAACACAGGATTTAAAAACTAAAAAATTAATGCTTTTGATGTCAATGACTAAATATACAATTAAATAAATTAGAAGATGACTGGAAAATTGTGTGACTTTTTCCCCATACATTGAATCTCGAGAAAAAGAGAAAAATTACCAAATTTTCATTTCTTTTCACCTTTATGGTTCTTAGGAATAAATATCTGCTGTGTTATGTTTCATGAGCAGAGATTTTCAGATATATAGGAGACATAAATCTTTTTCATTATGTCTACATTAACCTGGAAAACATTCAAGATGTCTAAGTGATCAGTCTCATCTTATTTTAGGTTAGTAATTAAAATAAAAAATAAAATTCATAGATTAAAGATGGCTTCATAAATTTAATGTGTATTAAAATAACAGTGCCAAATGCAGGTGTTTTTTAAGTTATTGGAATATTAAAATATTAATGAATGTTTACTAAGTAAAAAATGCAATAAATATTATGCTGCCACTTGTCTAATAAAGTTTGTGTAGTCAAGCAAGACATATTTTTTAGACTTTAGGCCAGACATAATAACTTTTAGGAATCTTTACCTGATAATCCATTCCTTAAGTCTGCATTACTTATACCTGTTATCTAATACAAAACAGTCCATTTTGCATCTATTATAGAATTAATACAGTTCAGAAATTACCAATTTATTCAACTTTCCTACTAGAATTTCATCTCTTGACTGTATTTTATTTTTTTAACCTCCATAGCTTAGCATTCTGCCTACTATATTGCCGATGTTTAAAGTTTGTGACTGTGTGGGGTGACTCATGCCTGTAAGTCACAGAGCATTAGAAAGACAAAGGCAGGAGAATTGCTTGAGGCCAGGAGTTTGAGACCCACCTGGGCAACATAGTGTAACCCTGTCTCTATGCAAATATTAAAAATTAGCCAGGGTTGGTGGTATACACCTTAATTCTAGCTACTTAGGAGGCTGAGGTGGGAGGATCACTTGAGCTCAGGAGTTTGAGGTTACAGTGAACTGTGATAACACCACTCACTCCAGACTAGGTGACAGAGCAAGAAACTCTCTAAAATAACAAACTAATAATAGCAGTAATATATTAAATCCTTTTGAATATTGCAATATTCACCTTTGTATCTAGCTCCTGGTACATAGTAGCCATTCAATTTGTAGACTATGGTAGTTAATTTTATGATAGTTAATTTTATGCCTCAACTTAACTGGGCTAACGGATGCACAGATAGTTGGTAAAACATTACTCTGGACATGTCAGTGAGGGTGTCTCTGGAAGAGGTTAGCAATTGAATCAGTACACTAAATAAAAATCACCCTCAACAATCTCGTCAGGTATCATCCAATTCATTTAGGGCCTAAAAAGAACAAAAAGGCTGAGGAAGGGTAAAATTCCTCCATCTTCCCCTCCCCTTGCATATTGGCTTACAGAAGGTAGATCATGGAATTTCTTGGCCTCCATAATAGCTGAGTCAATTTCAATAATCTCTCTCTCTTTCTTTGTGTGTGTGTGCGCATATATATATATATATATATATATATGTATATGTAATGTGTGTATATATTCATATATGTATGTATGAATATACATCTTGTTTATATAAATTCTATACATTAATATATATTATGTGTATTCATATGTGTATATGTATCTCCTGTAAATATACACGTGTGTGTATATATACAGTCACATGCCACTAAACAATGGGGATGTGTTCTGAGAAATCCGTCATAAGCAGATTTCATCATTGTGTAAACATCATAGAGTATATTTACACAAACCTAGATGGTACAGTTTACTATACCCCTAGGCTATATAAAGCTACAAACCTGTATAGCACGTTATTGTACTGAATACTGTAGGCAATTGTAACACAATGGTAAGTGGTTATGCATCTAAACATAGAAAAGGTACAGTAGAAATATGGCATACAAGATAAAAAATAGTACACCCGTATAAGGCACTTACCATGAATGAAGCTTACATGACTGGAAGTATCTCTGGGTAAGTCAGTGAGTAAGTGGTTAGTGAGTATAAAGGCCTAGCACATTGCTGTTTACTACTGTAGACTCTGTAAACTTGATACAGCTAGACTACACTACATCTATTTTAGGAATCTTTTTCTTCAATAATAAATTAACCTTAGCTCACTGTAACATTTTTACTTTATAAACTTTTAAATGTTTTTAACTTGTTGACTCTTTTGTAATAACACAACTTAAAACACAAACACATACAACTGTACAAAAAATATTTTCTTTCTTTGTATTCTTATTCTATAAACTTTTTTCTATTATAAAATTTATTTAATTTTTTACTTTTTAAACTTGTTTTGTGAAAAATGAAAGCAGAAACACACACATTAGCCTAGGCCTACACAGACTCAAGATCATCAATATCCCTGTGTCCTAACTTGACATTTTCTCCCACTGGAAGGTCTTCAGGGACAATAACATGCATGGAGCTGTCATCTCTTATGATAATGCCTTGTTCTGGATACCTGCTGAAGGGCCTGCCTAAGGCTGTTTTATGATTAACCTCTATTTTATAAGCGGAAGGAGTACACTCTAAAGTATGATTAAAAATAAATGTGTAAACCAATAACAGAGTTGTTCATTATGATTGTCAGGTATTATGTATGTCACATAATTATTTATATTGCATAATTGTATGTTACACTTTTATTTTTTATTTTTTTGAAAGAAAAAAGAAAGAAAGGAAAAAAGAAAAGAAGAAAGAAAAAAGAAAGAAAGAAAAAAAAGAATGAAAGAGAGAAAGAAAGAGGAAGAGAAAGAGGGAGAGAGAACAGGAATCTTGCTCTATTGCCCAGGCTAGAATGCAGTCTAAAAATGGGTATTAAAAACCTCTTTTATGCCAATAAATGTGCTTAACAATGGAGACAGGAAGGAATAAGGGAGGAAAACAACAAACAAGTAGCCAACCAATATTTCATTTAAACCTGTGAAATGCTATGCAATTGCTGAGGAGTGATTCACTTCCAAATATGTGATCACTTTTAGAATAAGTGTGATGTGTTACTGAGAAAAATATATGTTTTGTGGATTTGGGGTGGCAAGTTCTGCAAATGTTTATTAAGTTTACTTGTTCCAGGTCTGAGTTCAAGTCCTGGATATCCTTGCTAATTTTGTCTCATTGATCTGTCTAATATTGACAATGTAGTGTTAAAGTATCCCACTATTATTGTGTGGGAGTCTAAGTCTCTTTGTAAGTCATTAAGAACTTGCCTTATGTATCTGGGTGCTCCTGTATTGGGTATGTATATATTTAGAATCATTAGCTCTTCTTGTTGAATTGATCCTTTTACCATTATATAATGTTCTTCTTTGTCTCTTTTGGTCTTTGTTGCTTTAAAGTCTATTGTATCAGAGATGAGAATTGCAACTTCTGCTTTTTTTTTTCTTTTTCTTTCCATTTGGATGGTAAATCTTCCTCCATGCCTTTGTTTTGAGTCTTTGTCTATCCTTGCATGTGAAATGGGTCTGGATATAACATACCAATGGGTTTTGGCTTTTTATCCAATTTGCCTATCTGTGTCTTTCAATTGGGACATTTAGTCCATTTAAATTTGGATTGATATTGATATATGCAAGTTTGATACTGCCATTTAATGCTAGCTGGCTGTTTTGACCATTAGTTGATGCAGAGTCTTCATTATGGTTATGCTCTTAACCTTTTGGTATGTTTTTGTAATGGCTGATACTGGCTGTTCCTTTCTATATGTAATGCTTCTTTCAGAAGCTCTTGTAAAGCAGACTTAGTGGTGATGAAATGTCTGAGTACTTGCTTGTTCGCAAAACATTTTATTTTTCCTTCACTTATGAAGCTTAGTTTGGCTGGATATGAAATTCTGGGTTGAAAGTTCTTTTCTTAAAGATGTTGAACATTGGCCCCCACTCTCTTCTGGCTTGTAAGGTTTCTGCTGAGAGATCTGCTTTGAGTCTTATAGGCTTCCCTTTGTGGGTAACCTGACCTTTCTCTCTGGCTACCCTTAGTATTTTCTCCTTCATTTCAACCCTGGTGAGTCTAATGATTATGTGCCTTGAGGTTGCTCTTCTTGAGGAATATCTTTGTGGTGTTCTCTGAATTACCTGGAGTTGAGTATTGTTCTGCCTTGCTAGGTTGGAAAAGTTTTTCTAGATAATATCCTGAAGAATATTTTCCAGCTTGGATTCATTCTCTTCATCACATTCAGGTACACCTATCAAATGTAGATTAGGTCTTTTCACATTGTCCCACATTTCTTGGAGACTTCGCTCATTCCTTTTTACCCTTTTTTCTCTAAACTTGTCTTCTTGTTTTATTTCATTAAATTGGTCTTCGACCTCTGATATCCTTTCTTCTGCTTGATCAATTCAACTGTTAAAACTTGTGCATACTTAGCAAAGTTTTCATATCGTTTTTCAACTCCATTAATTCACTTATATTTCTCTCTAAATTGTCTATTATCGTTAGCATTTCGTCAAACCTTTTTTCAAGGTTCTTAGTTTCTTTGCATTGGGTTAGAACATGTTCTTTTAGCTCACAGAAGTTTCTTATTATCCACCTTCTGAAGCCTGATTCTGTCAATTCATCATACTCATTCTCCATCAGGCCTTGTTCCATTGCTGATGAGGAGCTGCGATCTCCTGTAAGAGGAGATACATTCTGATTTCGAGTGTTTTCAGCCTTTGTGTGCTGGTTTCTTCCCATCTTTGTGGATTTATCCACCTGTCATCTTTGTAATTGTTGACTTTCAAATTGAGTCTCTGAGTGGATGTCCAGCTTGTTGATGATGATGTTTTTTCTGATTCTTAGTTTTCCTTCGGTGGATGCCCCTCCCCACAGAGCTGGACCTTCCCGGGTTTCGCTGTGCTTGCTGTGAAACTCTCAATCCTCAGTACTTCCAATTGCTGTTTTTTTTGTGGGGAATTTCCCCTGCGGGGACCCACTACACCTGCTGAAACAACGACGTTGTGATTCGTGGTGCTTTCTGCCCGGGAATCTCCCAGTCTGGCTCCCCACTTCAGTCCCCTTTTCAATCAGCTTAATGGGTGACTCTGCCTTCCCGGAGCTCCAAACGCCAACCAAAAGGGCCCCCACTACCCTACACTCCACACTGAAAACAGCCGTACTGGCCAAAAGAGTTGCACTGGTGACCTGCAGGGCTCCTCCGCCGGGAATCTCCTGGTCCGTGGGCAACAAAAATTCATCTGGAAGTGTGGCGTCCACTCACTCTCTGCACTTTCACTGGGAGCAACAATCCCAGTGCTGCTGAGCTGCTTCTAATTGGCCATCTTGGATCTCTCCCCAGTTAGACTTTTATATGACTATGACTGGCAGTGCAGTACATTTGTTTACACTACCATCACAAATTTGAATAATGTTTTGTGCTACCACATTACAATAGATACAAAGTTATTAGGTGATAGGAATTTTTCAGCCCCCTTATAATCTTATGGGACCACAATTGTAAATGGAGTTCCTCATTGACCAAAACATAGCAATGCAGTGTATTCCTCCTTTCAGTATGTAGTTTATGAGACTTGAGCTGTGTTTATAGATGGTTCTATGTAATATGCAAGGACCACCTGAAAGTGGACAGTTCTAGCACTACATCTCCTCTCCAGAACATCATTGAAGGACATTATTGGACCAAAAATCCCCCAGCAGACAAAACATCTTGTTATGCACCTGGTTGTGTACTTTGCTTGGAAGGAGAAATAGTCGGATATGAGATTAAATACCAATTCACGGGCTATAGCCAATAGTTTGGCCAGATAGTCAGGGCCTAGGGAAGGAATATGATTGAAAAATAAGTGGTGAAGAAATCTGGGAAGAAGTATGTGGAGAGACCTCGCAACAGATCAAAAAAAGAAAACCAAAAACCCATGAAGATACGTGTGTCCTATATAAATGCTCACCAACAGGTAGTCTCAGAAGATGAAGATTTTAATAATCAAGTGAATAGGATGACCCTAGTCAGCCCTGTCACTGCCCAATGGACTCAGGAAAAACATGGCCATGGTGAGAGGGATGGAGGTTATGCATGGACTTAGCAACATGGACTTCTGCCCACCAAAGCTGATCTGAATATGGTTACTGCCGAGTAACCAATCTACCAGCAGCAGAGACCAATGCTGAACCCTTGGTAACGTTACAGGTTCATGGGGAGATCAGCCAGCTACTAGGTGGCAGGTTGGTTATATGGGATCACTTCCATCATATAAGGGGCAGCCTCACTGAATAGACATTTACTTTGGATACAGATTTACAGATGTGCCTTCTCTGCAAAGTTTCTGACAAAATGATCATCTGTTTACTTACAGAATGCCTTATCTATTACCATTGTTCTTCACACAACATCATTTCTGATCAAGAAACAAACTGCAGCAAAAGAAGTGTGGCAATGAGCCCATGCTCATAAAATTCACTGGTCTTGCCTTGTTCCCCATCCTCCTGAATCAGTTGGCTTGATAGAACAGTGGAATAGCTTATTGAAGACTTAATTACAGTGCTAGCTAGGTGTAATATATTGCAGGGCTGGAGCAAGATTCTTTAGGAGGCTGTATATGCTCTGAATCATCATTCAGTATAAAGTGTTTTCTCTCCAATAGTTAGGTCAGAAATCAGTGGGGGAATGGGAGTGGCATCACTCACCATCAACTCTAGAGACTCACTAGAAAAAGTTTTGTTTCCTGTTCCCAAGAATTTTTGCTCTGCTAGCCTAGAGATCTTAGTTCCCAAGGGAAGAATGCTTCCACCAGGAGACAGAACAATAATTTCATTGAACTAGAAGTTAACACTGACACTAGGCCACTTTGGATTTCTAATGCTTCTGAATCAACAAGCCTAGAAGAGAGTTGTGGTACTGGCTGAGGTTATTGATACAGACTGTCAAGGGAAATGGACTACCACTCCACAGTGGTGGTAAGTAGGAGCACGTGTGAAAACAGGAGATCCCTTAGGGTGTCTCTTATTATCATCATGCCTTGTGATTAAAGTCAGTGAAAAATTAAAACAACCCAACTAGGCAGGACTACTCATGCCTCAAAACATTATTACTTTTTGTCTGTGGGAGAGTTTCTATAAGAGATTAGCATTTCAATCAGTGTACTGAATAAAGAATATCACCCTGACCAGTGTGGGCAGACATCATCCAATCTGTTTGGGGCCCAAATAGAACAAATATAAAAGGTGTGGGGAAGGGTAAATCTGCTTCTGTTTGAGCTGGAACATCATCTTTTCTGCTTTCAGATGCTTCTGGTTTTTAGGCCTTTGTATTTGGGCAGAATTACACCATCAGCTTTCCTGGTTTTCCAAACTTGCAGATGGCAGATCATGGGACTTCTTGGCCTTTATACTCCTGTGAGCCAATTACCATAATAAATCTTCTCAGGTTTATATGTGTGTATATATTTTTATACCCTATTGGTTCTGTTTCTCTGAATACATGGACTGAATGAATAAATGAATGAACGCCATCTGCTTTTAGAATCACTGTGAAGATAAATTTCTCAGTTGCCACATGACTCACAAACACCAAGATTTAGCAGAAAAAAATCTCATACAAAAATCTCTTAAAAATGTATTCAAAATGGCAAGAATTTGTTTTTGCTTTTCAATGAAGAGCATTTAACACCTTCTCCATCCCCCTATTGTACTTCTTGTACGTGCTTTTAGCATTGAATATATAGTTTTGTGGTTTTATCAGTGATTTATTCTTCTTTGAACAAATATTTATTGAGATGAACATTATAGGAATATTAGATGAATATTATAAGAGAAAAAGAAAAACTAAAAATGCTCTAAATGTCTTCAACACAAGTAACTGGAGAATAGAATTTCCATTGACTGAGATAATGAAGACTACATGCAGAACAGGTTTTGAGAGGAATTCCAGGAGGCTTTGAATATATTAAGTTTGCGATGCTCCTACATACAGTGATGTCAAGTGGGCAGTTATACATGAGTTAGGAGTTCAGAACTGGAGATACAAATTTGGATGTCATCAGCATTCAGATGACATCAAAACTCAGAGCTTAAATGGGCTTAGCAAATAATTGAGTGATAGATAGAAAATGAAATTGAAATCTTGAGTCTTGGAACACTCCAAATGTAGAGGTCATGGATGTGAGTTGAATCTAGCAAAGAAAGTACAGAGAGGGAGAGAGTTAGGAGTAAACCCAAGGAACTGTGGTATCCTAGAAGCTTAAAAACTGAGTAAATATTTCAAATAGATGATCAAAATTATGAGGTCGATTTATAAAGTACTCACCTTTATCTCTTGTCTTTCTCTCATCATCTACCTCCAATTTTTAGAATTTTTTTGGTTCTTTCTACAAAATATATCCATCTAAGTGAATGTTTCATCAGAGAAGCAGAGCTAGTACAAGTGATGTTGAATAAGATATTTATTACAGGGATTGGACCTTATGCAACTGTGAGAGCTTGGAAGATGTCTGTAAGCTTGTCACCACAGCAACTAGTGGCAAGCTTAAAGCCACTAATATCAGCAGAATTGAAAGTTGTGAAGAAAAGCTTTCTGTGGATTGGGGTTTGGCTGGGACAAACTGGATATTTTGGACCCCAAGAGACAATCTCTATCTACATCTGTTTCTAGCCACCTCCAATGTCAACAACACAAGTGATGACGCAGTAGTTCCTGATACTTTTCACATGTGTACATGTATATTCTAAGAGGATGAAGAGGAGCTCATGGGAACAGAGGGAACTTCAGATGCAGCTACTGCCACAAGTCAACAAAGTGAGCTAGCAGATCAGCAAGGAGTAGGAGCAGAAACAGCACCTGGTTCCATATACTGATCTTCGATGTATAATAAAGCTGTCATTTTATTTTTTTCTTCCAAATCTCATGAAGACTTCTCTTCTGGCCAACCCTAATTCAGAACCGTATGAGGAAGAGATTTCTAGGAAACACAGGCTTTGCGAGATGACACAATATAAAACAACTCCAATTCAGAATCCACCAAAGTGAAACGAAGACTGAGAGTCAGCTCCTGTGATTGTTTGTTACAGTATGTCTATGATCAGGTTGTGATTTCCCTGAAACTAAGACGTAACTGCTTGTGTACCTTTTGTATTGTACTTCATGTTGTATTCTACAATGACCATCTCAATGGGGAATTTTTTTTCCCCATCTTGGTATTCCTAATATTTGTGTGGTTTAGCATCTTCAATACAAATTTGTTGAATAACTAAGGTTCCTTCAAATTTTACTTTTCTATGATTCCAAATAAAGATGCTTTCTAGTACTAAACAACATAATACTGGTGAGAACTTAACAGTTACAATAGATCTTGAAATAATTCTCATGTATTACGTTAGTGAATATAATCCTCCTTCATGCTTAGACTGCAACAGCCATATTTAAAGTTAGTTAAGTAAAAAGATAACTTATGAAAGATAATCAGAGACAAAAGATTGTCAATAGTTTGAAGGAAAAGAGGGCTCTCAAAGGAATAACAAAAATATGTCTCTATTGCATATGATTTGCAGGAAATGATATAAAAAATAAATCCACAGTCACTCCATTCCTTGTTTCAACTTAGCACCCGTTATTTCACTTCTACAAGTCACTGGGGATATAATAACAAGCAAATAAGTCATGGGCCCACCACTTTTACCTAAAGACTTAGGGAAAAGCTTTTGCAATAGGCAGAATTCAAATAACTCTCACCCTTGTATAATCCTCTTTTCAATGTAATTAGAACCTGTTGCCATAAGGCATAATACATTTTACTTGAGTGAATAGTTGTGTTATAGGGCATAGTTGATCTTAAGATAGGGATATTACCAGGGTGGGCCTATTAATAAAATAATCATATGACTCTTTTACAAGCAGAGTTTTATCTGATTGGCAGACGAAGAACTAAAAGATTTGGAGCATGAAGATTTGAAGCTGCTGGTTGTTGGCTGACAATGGAGGGAGCCAGGTGTCAAGAAACAGAGACCTAATCCTACAACTGCAAGGAACTAAATTTTGAAAAATGATCTTTGAAGTGGATCTATGCCCCAGAACCTCCAGATGAGAACTCAGCCTAAATAAGACCTTGATTTCAGGTCTGTGATATTGAGCAAAGCACTAGCCATACCTTGTCAGACATAACCTACAAAACTGTGATCTAACAAGCTGGCATTTATTTTCAGCCACTTTGTCGGTGGTGATTTGTTACACAGCAGTAGAAAACTAATGCAGCTTGCCTCTGTTCCACATGGCTGGCTGGAGTACATAGATTAAGAGCTGGAGGATCTATTTCCAAGATGGCTCACCTACGTGGTTGGCAAATTGGTGCTCATTGTATGTTGGGATGATAATGGCTGGAGGCTTTACTTTCTCTTCATATGGGCCTTTCACAGGCTGCTTGGCTTCCCTACAGCAGGTGGCTAAGTTCCAAGAGCAAGAGTCCCAAGAGAACAAGCAGAAAATAAATGGCAGCTTTATGACCTAGCCTAGGAAATTACATAATATAATTTTCACCGTATTCTGTTGGTTAAGGCCATCACAAAGGTATCTTAAGGCCTAAGAGGAAGAAACATAACTAACTACTTAATCAGAGAATCTTCAACATTGCAAGAAGTGTATGAGATGCAATATTTGTGATAGCCATATTTGAAACATACAATCACATGATTATATAATGACTCACTCCCATCTCAATTTCAATTGTTTTTAAAGTGTTAACATTTGAGGGAAAGTTGGAAACGATGACAATGCAAAAAACAAACACACATACACAAAACCCAAAGCATTGTTACATCCCAGAGTAGGTTAGGAATATGAATGTGTTTGAATAACAAATCCCAGAATAACAAATGTCAGGAACACCTGCTAACTTTAACATTAACTTAAGTTTCTAGAAAAGACCCAAGATGTTAACAATAGACAGTGAGAATAAAAATTATGAGCTATTTAAATATAAATGTGCTATTTTAACCTCAGTTAACTTGAAAAAATTGAAATACACCCCTATTGTTTTCTTGGACACTTCATCAATGTTTGTAGCATTAATAGTTGTCACATTTCATACATTGCATATTTTGGTTTGCTTGATATGTAAATGCTAAGATACTATAAAACCATTCTTTACCCAGATATAAAATGTAGGCAGAGTTGAGTGTATGATTTTGGCTTATTTTTTTTTCCAGAAAATGACTAAAATTCAATATTGTTTTTATTTAAAGAATGTAATGATAAGTAAATATAAAAAGCAATAACATTAGCCCTCAGATGATCTAGACTGCAAAAATATATACAAATTATTCCTCTTCATCTTCTATACATGGATGATTAAAGAAATAATTGAATCTCACTACTGAGTGAACCAGGCATAAGGAAAATGCACTTCAATTTATGAAAGCATATGCATTCATTTCTAAAGTTAAAATTTTGGTCAAATAGTGTATGGATTTGTCAAAATAAAAATGACTTCCATTTTACATACATAAGTCCAGAATTTCACAATTGTAAAAGAAGCTTTATATAAATGACAAAAACTAGGAAATGCATTTTTCACATTTTAATTACAATTCACATGTCTGTATCTCCTGCTGTGATGTTTTGTTAAAAAGAGATCTCATTTGTGAAACTGCCAGTATAGAAAGTGACAGATGGTAAGACCAGTTTCCAACCTGCTATAGTACTGGTTTAATATGGTTTGAATTATTTTATTAGCATTGTTTATTTTTATTCTATATCTAAGTAATACCAGAATACTATTACAGTTTGCTTCATTATTCCTATGATTATAACCGTATCTATTTATATGATTTACACCCAGATTTAGTATTAGTTTCAGATTTTATCAATATGCCATTTTTAGGTATGATTTAACTAATGTGCTTTATTTTAAAATGTGTTAAGTCCTGTTTGTTTTAATGAAATGACCACAACCACATAGATGCTCAGGGACAATCATAATAGAAAAACTCAAAAGACCAATTAAAAAAAAATAGTTTGATTATGTAATCCATTGCCACCAAGAAATGTATCGATTAATTAGGTTAACTTTTAAAAATATTACAATAAAAAGTAAAATAGTCTCCCCTTATCCACAGTTTTAGTTTCTGCTGTTTCAGCTACCTGAGGAACGCTGCAGTCCAAAAATATTAAATGGAACCATTCCAGAAATAAACTATTTATAAGTTTTAAATTGTGTGCCATTCTGAGTAATGTGATAAAACCTCTCTCCTTCTTACTCCAAACACCGGGACATGAGTCATTGCTTTGTCCAGCATATCCAGCTGTACATATTACCTGCTTGTTAGTCATTTAGTAGCCGTCTTGGTTATCAGAGCAGAGAAACACACACACACACACACACACACACACACACACACACACGTGTATATATAGATATATAGTGTGTGTATAAATGTTTTTATTCCTGAAATGTGTTTATGTATACACACACACACACACACACACACACACACACACACACAAGGTTTGTAACTATCTATGGTTTCAGGAATTCACTGGGGTCTTTCAATGTATCCCCCAAGGATAAGAGAGAACTACTGTATTCAAACATGAAAAAGTATTCCACGTGAAAGCATGAAATCCTGAAGTTATTTTTCTAAAGACCTTATTAGTCACATCTGGAAATAGAAAAGTGGCTCATGTCTGTAATCCCAGCACTTTGAGAGGCTGAAGGTGGAGGATCCCTTGATGAGACCAGGAGTTCAAGATCATCCTGGGCAACATGGCAAGACTCTGTTTCAAAAATAAGTTAATTAATTAAAAAAAAGGAAACATACTATAGAAATGAACACTTTTACACTGTTGGTGGGAGTGTAAATTAGTTCAACCATTGTGGAAGACAGTGTGGCGATTCCTCAAGGCCTTAGAAATAGAAATTCCATTTGACCCAGCAATCCCATTACTGGGTATATATCCAAAAGACTATAAATCGTTCTACTATAAGGACACATGTACACGAATGTTCATTGCAGCACTGTTTACAATAGCAAAGACCTGGAATCAACCCAAATGCCCATTGATAACAGACTGGATTGGAAAAATGTGGCACATATACACCATGGAATATTATGCAGCAATCAGAAATGATGAGTTTGTGTCATTTGTAGGGACATGGATGAATCTGGAGAACATCATCCTCAGCAAACTGACACAAGAACAGAAAATGAAACACCGCATATTCTCACTCATAGGTGGGTGATGAAAAATGAGAACACATGGACACAGAAAGGGGAGTACTAAACACTGGGGTCTATTGGGGGGAAAAGGGGAGGGCCAGTGGGAGGGGGAGGTGGGGAGGGATAGCCTGGGGAGAAATGCCAAATGTGGGTGAAGGGGAGAAGAAAAGCAAAGCACACTGCCATGTGTGTACCTACGCAACTGTCTTGCATGCTCTGCTCATGTACCCCAAAACCTATAATCCAATAAAAAATTAAAAAAAAAAATTAAAAAAAAAGGAAACAAAGATAAGAAAATTATATAAAAGTTTCTAATGGTGAATATGTTTATAAAAATTTTGTTTTATGTTAATAAACATTATTTTAACTCAGTTTTCCTCCCTTAATAAACAGAGAGGCATAAATTCAGAGAACATTTAACGTTGTTAGCTCTTGACTCCTTTCATTACACTTCACCACTTAAATGTGAAAAACGCATTTCCTAGCGTCATTTATATAGAGCTTCTCTTATATTGTGAAATTCTGGGCTTATGATGTCATGTAAAATGGAAATCTTTTTTATTTTGACAAATCTATATACTATTTGAAATATTTTTTCGGCTCCCTAAACTGGGTAGTCTTCCTAGAAGTTCAGGATTACTTTAGTTGCTGGGTAAGAGATGCCTCTCCATGTCCTGTACTATCCATCCTCAGCCCACTGGGTAAGAGATGCCTCTCCATGTCCTGTACTATCTATCCTTAGCCCACTAAATGGGCTTAGAATTACATCATTTTGTAAATCTGGGACACGATAACCCAGATGTAAGGATAGTGGCTTACATTCACCTTTATAGGCTTGCTCCCAAGTGTCCTACAGGATGAATTCTAGGTGTCTTATGGAGTTTCTAGATCAAAAACAGCTCATGCAGTGAGTGTTTTGACCTACTCATCTGAGTTTAGCTTCTGCCTAGGTTTCCACATGAACGTGTCTTGCTATCTTGTCAGTGGGTAGAATTTCCATAGCAAAAAGACAATTTACCATGTATAGTCACCACTATCAGATATCTGAAGAATAATTCTATCTAAGGTCTTATCTACTGTGCCTTGTCTACCTGGAAGTTTGCCCAATTAAGAGTTTTCTACATTAAGATTGACTTTTTCTGTGCTCTCTGGACCTAGAACTGCAGCTGAATCAATCTGCACATCTCTTGTCTCACACTTTCTCATCAGTCCTTCTCTTCAACTAAGTGCCAGTTTTGCCTTGATGTCAATTAACTGATCCTGTTGCTCTAAGGTACTAATAATGCCACTTTCATGTTACAGAAGTCATCACAGAAGGATAATTTACCTCTTAGTAATACAAAAGAAATCCAGAATGCTAATACCATATGCGTAATATTTTCTTGAAATTTTTTTTGTTCCATTAGGCTAAAATAAGTGGGGGAAATGGTCTTCATATATTTTTTCATAATGATTGGCTAATTCACGATAGAATATAAAGTAAATCAAAGAAACATCAAATAGCTAGGAAAGAACAAAAGAGATGCAATTTAAAAATATTTAATGACACTTCATCTAACAATATTGTTTCACAAATGTATTAAAGTTAATTCACTTTCTAAATTGCCTTAGACTAGTAATGGGGTTGGGGGAAAAAAAGTCTCCCTTTCCTTCCCTGGGCTCTAATTTTACTTTTTAGGTACGACTACTGAGGAATTTCTAATTTGGCTCATCACTTCAGTGGGAATTCAGTGCACATAAGGGGCACATATGTAATTGGCAACCTAATTTTTCTGCTTTCATCAAATGGTGCAATGCCAAATCTTCATTGAACTTGCCAGTTATATGCATTTGGGAACCAAACAACAGCAAGCATACATGAGATGAAAATGAACAAATTGGAAAGAGTCATTAACTTTCTGTTTTCCTATCACAACAAAAATTGTATCATTGGAAGTGTTGCAAAGTGGGGAATTCTACTTGAAACATTAAACAATTTTAAAAGAGAATAATTTATTTACTTAACTTCTAAAATGCAGTTCATTATAATTTATAAATGGGGTTTCTAGTGCAGATTTTTTTCAAGAAAAATACAAAATCATTAAAATGAATCAACTTTTTAGAAGTATATTTTAAGTTATATGTATGTTTCATATGTCTTTCTGGTCTAGTGAATACGAATTCTAGCCTTTATTTGGAAAGAAAAATTACTGGAAAATTAAGCAAGAAATGTTGGCATCATGTAATACCTTAATTAATAAAGGCAATTGACAGATTTTCATGGTTCTCACTAATTATGAATGCAACTGAGAGTGTAAAAATTACAATCAGTTGTGGTTACCAAAAATGCCCTTGAAATACCTGGTCTAATACATAATTTTTAAGTATGTAATACAGAGTCATAATCAAATCATCGTTATTAATGCCAAGTAAATGACCCAGGACACTGATAATACCACAAACTCTCTGAATATGATTGAGTATCATCCTTTTAGGAGGACAGAATCTTTTAAAATGTCTGTTTACAGCTCTCAAAGCACCTATTTATTCACTAGATGCAAATGTTCAGTATTATCTCCTCTGCAAAATTTCCTTTTACAATGACAGCATTGTAAAACACAGAAAGGACTGTGTAGGAAAGTTTTCTTTTTCTATGTATGAGTTCAAGTATGTTAAGACTTTTGAAAACCTTGACCAGCTCTAAAAATGGACATTTCATAAACCACCCTTGCATTGTAATAGGAAGGAGGGAGGTAGAAGAAAAATGCCAAAGGATTGTAGGTTACCTTTATTTCATAAGCAAAAGCTCTAAGGAAACTCTTGAAATTTTCAGCTAAGCCAGGCATTCTGAATGGGGGGCAATATGGACAGCAGAATAAGGCAGGTTGAGTTCCAGCTGCATTACTTATTCTTTGTATGATCTTAGGTTATCCACCTACCCTTTCAAAACTTAACTTTCCTGGTCTGTAAAATTTAGGAAATAATAATAGCTGTCTCATAGGGCACACAATCAATCCCAATATGCTTTGTTAGTCCATTCATTTTTTTCAATGCTTAATTAAAGAAGCTTTAATGGCTTATATTTTTATGTTATTGCTATATTCACACACCTGTCCTAACTTTGCTGTCCTTTCTTTCCCAATATCACTTTGTTTTTATCACACTCCCTAATATGTCTTCTTTGTTCGCTCTTGAGCACATGCTTAAATCATTTTTAATGGTGGCTAAACTCGGTATGAGAGATTGAAGAATTAGGAAAGAGGAACATCAATGTGAAAGGGCAAAATATACGGAGAATATATAAGGTGCATATGACAAAACCCCGAAGATGTATAATGGTCATAAGCCATGGAAGAAGATATGACAACTAAATTGTCAATCTTGTTGCCTCCTCCATAGCATCCTAAATCTTACCTTCCTTTTTCACATTTATAAAAATAGTTTCCTACAGTTGTCTCCCAAAAGCAGAGTTGTCCCCATGCTATAATATACATTGACCACTCAGATTCATTTAAAAAGTACATCTTGCTTTTATCCCCAATATAACCACATTTCAGAAGTTAGATTATAGCCAGCTAGATTATATAGAGCACACACACACACACACACACACACACAAATGTGTAGATTACTTATTTCCTTAAGTTGTTTCTCAATACCTCATGCACCTGATCACACCTTGTAATCTGGGCAGAAGGTAAGGGAGGCGATGTCAGGTACAAATTTAATATTGGATCTATTTTCTACATAGAAATGGTCCTACATTCTATCAGAATGGGTTAAAAAAAGATACGCACACACACACGGAATTAAATACACTACATTTGCTGTATTGCCTTCTATAGGCATAAATATACAGGAGTGGGGATAAAGAAGGGGATGAATGGGAAAGAGTTCAGAACTCAGTGTTAACCTGAAAGGAAATGAGGCAGTGCAAGGGGAGAGAGGATCAAGGGAAAATAAATTATGTAGGCAACAGAAGCATGCATCAGAAGTCTTTTCGATCCCTAAACTGGCAAATTTTCTCCAGGGGACCATCAGTCAAATGATGTCAAATTGGTAGCTGGTTCTGCTTGTAATGCCTGTATTGTATAGGACCTTCTGTGTAGGAAGACAAGTTCCACTCTCAGACACAGTCGCAGTGCTTCCATTATCTTACAGAATTGATTGCTGCAAATGGTTCCTGGGAGGTGTGACCTGCTTAAAGGAAAGAACCAGGTTTCTTTTCTTCTTACTGAGGAAGGAAGACACTTGTCAACATGTGAATTGGATGGGTGAGAAGGAGAAGCGGAGAAAAAATCTGGTAATTCCTTCTCTTAGAGGAGGAAAAGAAAGAAGGTAGCATTGGAACCTTGGACAGGAGAAATACAGTGCATTTATTTCCAGCATCCCCGCAGTCACTTCGCTTCTCTTTAGACTCCCCCCTATTCTTTAGTCTTGACCTGCCAATGCACTTGGACTCCAGGTAAGCACCGGGATAGACTGGGGGTAAAAGGCCAGGTCAGCGCGGTGGGATACTACGTTCCCTAAAATGAAAACTCAGCAGCGGGCGAGCAGTAGGTGTACGCGCGTCGATGCAAGAGGATGCGTGCGTGAAAGCCGGCGGACGCAGTGGGCCGGGCGCCGCCCTCCCAGCCCACCCCACTCCGCGTTCTATAAAGGCCGCGCTGGGGCCCGCCCTCCTCACAGCCCGGGAGCGCGGCCTGCCGGGGAGGTGGTTCCAGTGCTCCCCACACAGTCACACTCCGCGCACTCACACACTTGGAAGCGCCTCCCCACGTCCCTCCCCTGCCCTCCTCTTGCTCTGCTCTCTTCTCCCTCACCACAAATAGTCGCCGACCTACTGCCAATCTGCCTCTCTCTCTCTCTCAACATGACTGACTGGGAAGCGCTGGCTCGGGCAGAGCAGCTCCGTTGGCGCAGGCAGGAGGAGCAGGAGGATTATTAAATAACGCAGCTCGACTCTGTGCCACTGAGAGTGGAGAGAAGGAGCCCTACGGCCGAGAAAGGGAGGGAGGGCAGAGGAGGGGGACCAGGAAGGACACCCCGGTGCCCCGAAGACATAAATCCCTGAGTGCCCGGGAGGAGCCTTAACAAGCGGCACGGAGCCCTCAAGGTAGTAACGCCCGTGGTGCCTCAGCGCCCAGCGGGTCGCGCGTCGCGTCGCCGCTGTGCGGGGCTGGCCGCAGGCGGACGTGAGGACGACCGCCTGGCAGGTGACTGCGCCGTGCCGGGGCCGCCCGGGAGCAGCGCGCGCCCAGGCCCGGAGCGCCGGCTGCGGGCCCGGCGTGCTCGGCGCAGAGACCTGGCCTTGCGGGCGGGGTGGGAAGGAGGCGGGCGGGTTCACTCGCTACCGGCCCGCGACCCCCGGTGCGCTGCGTGGCCATTTCCTCCGCGCTTCTGCGTGGTTTGCTTCCTGCGACGGTGGCGGCCGCTCCAGGGCGATGCGGAGCGGTGGCCAACGAGGCGACAGTTGGCGCAGGCTTCTGGTCGCTCCTCTCCCTCGCCACTCACGTCCCGCAGGTAGGGGCGGCCGGCCACTGCTGACGCCCGGGCTGCGGGTGCTGAGGCGGGGACGGCGGCGAAGAGGGGGAAGGGAAGGAGGGGGCGGGGAGCCCGGGTCTCCTGTAGGAACCGCAGTGCCCGGCCGGGTCCGCCTCTTGCCTCCGCCTGCTAGTCCTCTGGCGCTGGTTTCTTGGATTGGAAGCAAGACCCTGCCCAGAGGCAACAGTAACAGCAGCGACTTAGAGTGAACCAATTGCTTTGTGGTGGCGTGTGTGTGTGTGTGTGTGTGTGTGTGTGTTCGCGCGCGCGCGCGCGCGCACGGTCCGGACTAACCAGTAGGTTGGTTCACCTGAGTAGAAAGTCAACCCTGAGCTGAAACCGCATGTGGCCCTCTGGCTGGCCCCTTCGACTTTTGGCTTGTGTCCCAGGGACTCCTACACACGGTGCCAGCAAGGGGTAAGGGTGACGGAGGGTTTTGTGAATGGTGCTTCTCCACCCGTGGAGTTTGAGCCTTCCTGATGTAGAGGAGGAGGTATCCAGAGTGAGAAGAAAGGCTATTTATGGCAAAGAGTTGTGAAATTTCTTGGGGTTTCCTTTAGTGTATCCCCAGCTGCTCTCTTTCTCTCTCTCTCCTCTGTCTGTCTCAGAATTAGAAGCAATTATGCTTCCCCCTCCTCTTGTGGGACCTGGAATATGAAATGAAGTAAAAAAAAAAAAAAAAAAAAAAAAAACCACTTATATTTTTACAGGTAGAAGAAAAATACTTCTTAGAAGTTACATATTCTTTGCTCTTTTATGTTTTTATGTCCTCTACTCCACTCCTCTTACCTTTTGAGGCAGTCAGTAGGACTTACAAGTCAGAAAATACCTACTTGGTTTCAACAGTTTTCATTTCTGAAATCTTTACAGTCGAATACCTTCCTATTGAAATGTAACACATATCCTCCATTCTCTGCCCCCCAAAGGCTATTAAAAATAATGTGTACACGTTTAACGTAAAGGTGTTTTTATTAAAAGCCTCAGGGAGAACAGAGGCATGGACACCTTCGTGGGGGTCAGTTATCACTGGTTCCTTCAAAACCGGTTGTTAAGGGAAGACCTAAAATACTTTGAGTCTAGTCTATAACATAATTTGTTTTGGTTTCTCTGTTTGCTTTGTAACAGGTACATGTTCCAGATATGTAACTTGAAACTTAGAGATGACTTGGGGCAGTGCCTGTCACGGTGCTTATAAAATGAATGTTTTCTCTTAAAAGTAGCAACCTGTACTTTTAGAGGACCGTGACTGGGTTTGATAGGACAGTGTCCTTAATATTTCAAACTGAGATAACTAAGAGCGTGCTAGCACAACGTTTTCAAACATTGAAATTCCATGTTGTAACCACACGTTCAATAGTTTCACTGAAGAAAGAAGTAAATTGGTCAACCTATTGTTAGAGTGACTTGTCTTCATTTAATCAATCATTTTGATCAAACAAACCAACTGTTGTTTGTATTGTTTTTTCAGCGTGAACATAGCTTTCCTTAAGAACTGGTTCATTTGAAAAACAAAGCAGAGTTAAGGATTTGATATTTATATTTTGTTACATTTATATTGATTTGAAATACACTTTAAACACAGAAGCATGTGCGCAGCTTTAAATATTAGGTTAGAACTCAGATGGGGAACCACACTCTGAGGGTTATTACCTCAACTATCCCAAACTATGGGAACATAAATATAATAGGGAACTTAAAAATGTAATTGATGAACTGTATTACTGCAATCATTAAAAGTCCGATTTATGAGTATTTCGTTTTTTGACAGTCAAGAGAATCAGCAGCTGTTTATTATTTTAACGATACATTATTTATACCATCAAATGTTAAATTAGATAAAACTAAAAGTAGAAAATGAAAAATTTATTACATTTTTACCATAATAGTTATTCAACCCTTTATTGCATTTTACTACTCATCATAATGCTCATAATAAAGTGCCTACTGTGTGCAAGGTACTACTGTCTAGGCATTGGAAAGGAACAGGAGATTCCTTGTTCCCTGTCCTTCGGAACTTACTTGCCATGTGGGAGGAATATGATGTTCATGCTTGAACATAGAGTTAACAACCCATAACAATAAGAGATTACATGTCTAATGAGTACTACAGGAGTTCAGAGCATGACAATAAAGTTTCCTACTGGATTTTGTTTGAGAATGCTTCGGGAGTAGGTAAGACTTGCTTGGTTTTGATCTTAAAGGATAAGCACAATTAGTACATTGTGGATAAGAAAAATATAAGGGATAAGATGCAAATGTCCTGGAATAATAGTAAAGAATACATAAGGGAAGATAAGTTTGTTTTGACATAAATTAAGATATTGCTGGATACTTTGCAGAGTGCAGGTTGGGTCTGTTTTGGATGTACATCCTTCTACACATTCATTTTTTTTTTTTGAGATGGATTTTTGCTCTGTCACCCAGGCTGGAGTGCAGTGGCACAGTCTCAGCTTACTGCAACCTCTGCCTTCCGGGTTCAAGCGATTCTCCTGCCTCAGCTTCCCAAGTAGCTGAGACTACAGGTGCATGCCACCTCGCCCAGCTAATTTTTGTATTTTTAGTAGAAGCAGGGTTTCACCATGTTGGCCAGACTGGTCTCAAACTCCTTACTTCAGGTGATCCACCTGCCTTTGTGTCCCAAGTGTTGGGTTATAGTCGTGAGCTACTGCGCTGGGCCTATATTGCCTTTTAACAGACATTATGTACTTGTATTACTGCAATACTACAATAGAGTTCTCGTAGAGAATATGTGCTTTAAAAATGTAAGTATATCCACATCTCACTATTGTGTTGAGTAAAAGTGGTACACATGCAACCTCTTTGTAGTCAGGCGTTTTTGGTGTTTCCTTAAGCAAATCTTTTTAGGTTTGCTCTAAAGAAGTGTGATGATGTGTAAAATAATAAAAGTGTTAATAGTGAGCATTCATTGAATATTTAACATTTTATTCTTCATATAAAATGTGTAGTCAAATAATATATTTTCTATAATGTTTTATTTTAAAGTTGTTAGACTTATTGAACCCATTAGATTAGATTTTATTTAAAGTTATTGTATGCATCCACATAATAGTTAATCTATCCTTATATTATTTGTCATGAATATAAAGCTGTGATACAGAGCTTGTGGTGAGCGTTTTAGAATTTTAGCAACAATTTTATGGCTATTTTAACTATCTTCTGATAAATAAATTGTATTAATAATAACAATTCTCTATTCTAAACTTAGTTGATTTTTCTTTGTGTATATATGTTTATTTTAGACAAACTGTGTCTTTGTGCATATATGTTTATTTTAGACAAACTGTTTAAAATGCATTTCTTTATTTCAAGAATAAAGGGGAAATATCTGATTTGACTTTGAACTTGTCTGTTCAGTATGACACCCCAGAAGTATGTTGTGGTGACAGTAAAGAAATTGTACAAATATTAGACATGGCTTTCAATAAATAACCAAGTGGAATTATTTTCAGATTAGTTGAATTAAAATATTTTCATATATTTTGTTGACAGTGAATAGATAAGTGTTATTACAAAAGTGAAAGGCTATTAAATCACCAGTTTTATATTCATGCAAGAATGGAATGATTCCCCATGTAGTTAGGGTACAAACCAGCCTATCTGTTAATTGGTAACTTTTGAGTTTGGTTTTGGACTATATGTCACAGGTGTATCATTTTGATAATGTAATCTCATCCACTGTATGACTGACAGCTTCTGCATGATTTCCCTATTGGATAGTGACAAAATCTGTTTGCTTTATAGTGAGTACATACACTTCTATCAGCCATATTATCTTCCCTGTGCAAGAGTGTCAGTTAACAATAAAACATGAAGTCTGGGGTGGAAGAAGCAGTGAAAACAGATGGGGAGATTGAGGAGAAAACACCATAACAAAGGGAACATGTTTTAATAGACTGAATATTGAAATGTAAAGCTGACCATTCTAAACTGCAATACATTACCAAGATATTGTTATCAGTCTGCTTGTAAACAATCATATTGCATTTTAAATTGTTCCCATGCAGGCTAAATTTTTTACAAAGTGTTGGAAATGTTTACTGAGGTTTTTGGCATATTAAAAATTGTTAAAATATTTTTGCTTAGATCATTAATGAAGTTATTTGCCAAATTCCTGGCCCTATACCTAGGTTAGCTTAAAACACGGCTTTTGGTTTTGCATCATTTACACTGCATTAACTCTTTTGAATTTTTAAATTATGCTTTGATACTAAATGCAGTCCAAAGGACTTTTATAAAGAAACACTTTATTATCTAATGACATTCTTAACCTAGAGTAGTGGTTTTCAAAATGTGGTCCCCTAAGCAGCAGCAGCAACTATAAAAACTTGTTAAAATGCTGTATCTGGCGCCCCACCACAGACTGATTGATTCAGAAGGGGTGGGGTTCTCTATGTGATTCTTGCACACTCTGGAGTTTGAGAGCCACTGACCTAGAGTATTTCAGAGTGAAATTTGAAGGCTGTGTCTTCTGTCTGTTTTATAAATAAGTACTTTTTTTCAGCTGGTAGTAAACTAAGGTTCAAATATTCAGTCTTGGAAGATATTGTACTGTCCATCAAAAGATTTTTGTCTTAATTATGTTTTCTGACCAAAATTTTAATGAGTTGCCATTGCTTATGCACAAATTTGCTATTGACTGGGGAGGGAATACATAATAATTTAACTGGCTAGTAATGACCCTAGGCTGGACCTTACTGGTAGTTATAACGCAAAGGGTATGCACAAAACAAACCTGGCCAATTTCTGTTTAGTTTTGTTGACTCTCGTGATATTTTTGGTTTTGGCATATAGTAAGCACCTTTCTCTGGATAAAATACAGCTATTTTAGCTGTGCAATAATAATGTCACACATGTGAAATGTTCTAAGTGTCACTGCTGAAATAAATTTTAGACCATACCTCTACATCTTTCAAGGTTAAAGATAATGTGTTGACATCCTGTACCTCTTTTATACCACTCTTCCTCTCCCTCACCCCCAAACTCTTGCTTCTCTACTTCAATCATCACTTCCCTAAGGATACCTTTCCTGGCCTTATTTTCTACATCATTTTCCCTGTTATAGATAGTTTGGCATTATGTTCCTCTTCCTTGTGGTACTTTTTGCAGTTTAAATTTTACGTTTTGTGTGATTGGTTAAGTATTGCTTCATCTGTGTTAGCGGCATTCAGCACATAATAGATGCCCAATAAATAGTGCTTAAAAGAATATATGATAGCCGGGTATGGTGGCTCATGCCTGTAATCCCAGCTACTCAGGAGGCTGAGGCAGGAGAATTGCTTGAACCTGGAGGTGGATGTTGTGGTGAGCCTGGATCACACTATTGCACTTAGCCGAGAACGCACCATTGCACTCCAGTGGCTCATGCCTGTAATACCAGCACTTTGGGAGGCCAAGGCAGGCCAATCTTGAGGTTGGGAGATCAAGACCATCCTGGCCAAAATGGTGAAACCCCATCTCTACTAAAAATACAAAAATTTAGCTGGATGTGGTGGTGCATACCTGTAGTCACAGCTACTTGGGAGGCTGAGGCAGGAGAATCGCATGAACCTGGGAGCGGAGGTTGCAGTGAGCTGAGATTGTGCTACTGCACTCCAGCCTGGCGACGCAACGAGACTACATCTCGAAAAAAAAAACAAAAACAAAAACAAGAATAAATAACTGAACTTCTGTGCCCTCATTCTAAGGATGTTTTATTTTTTCCAAAGAAATCTTAAGAAACATTAAAGATAAGGGGAGTCTGAATTTTTTGCAAACATAAGTATTTATTTCCTTTTTATTTTCCAAATGATGAAATATTATTAACAATAACAATGACTATAATGTGCTGGACAATTCTTACATGATATATACTTTATAATGTTATGCCATGTCATTATAATGTTGTAAAGTTAGTTTGATGCCTATACTAGAGATGAGGAAACCAAGTCTCTGTTCTATGATCTGCTAAACTATATAGACCAAACTTTATTTTTAAAATTAGAATGATGCAAAAATTATGAAATCCATAAACAGAGAAAGTCTGAAGGAGTATATCTTTTCTTTATTCCTAATTTAACCAAGGGCCCAACAGCAATATCTGTGTATTACCTGTCCTTTTGCTACCATCTTCAATGATGCTGCCATTGTTTCTTGGGCCATTGTTCCAGTGATCCAACGAGGACTTAGAGATGGAGGACCCTCAAGGCTGCAACTCCCATCTTCTTATTGCTATTTTAATAGGGATTTGGTGCACTCTCAGTGCCATTCAACCACAATTCTCTTACTCTATTTAGTCAGAGTCACTTAACCCTTTAATGAAAATGTAAGATGTAACCAGGTATAATTTTGTGAATGTGTGACTTCATGCAGAGAAAGTTCACACATTAGATATTCTTTTTCATATTTTGAGTTATGGAGCTTATCTTCTGGAAAGGTTCATGTAGAGCTTTGAGCATCTTGCTTAAGAAAAGTTGAGCTTAGTCACAAGTTATGAATCTAGCTTTCCTCCCATGAAAAGGAAAGATGTTCACTGCTACTATCAGATTTAATTTAGTTTCTTTTAACTTTTATTCTTTAGTTCATCTATTTAAGTGTGGGTTTAATCAGTGTCTACATGTTCATAGCAGATGATATATTTAAAAATTGATTTCATTGAAGTAAATGGAAAGAAAGTTAAATTTGGTTATTTTGAAGCTCTCTACTAGACTATACAAAGTTATATATTTTATAATGTCTTTAAATTAGTCAAAATCATGAATAAAGCTAGATGAATAATATCAAGGATGAAAAAATGCTTTTTTAACTAAGTATTTCACTTATGGCCTATTTTGTAACTTTTGTCAAGATCTGTTTCTGTTATTGGAAGAATTAACTCTAACTTGAGCTTAGCTCCTGATTCAGGAGCACTCCTTCTATGTAATGAAAAAGTAACTGATTTAAGTCCCAATATTTTGGGACTTAACATAAAGCAGCCCTTAATATTTAACTCTAACGTTACTACATATTTCTAGTAATTAAGCTTACTTCTATAACGGAAACTGATTTCTCACTTAATAATTTCACCTGTGTCTTGATAAATTACCCAATCTCACTATTCCTCCTAGCGTTTGAGCAAGGTCCTTCTTTTGAAAAGACTGGGATCCTTCTTCTGAAATGACCTCATTTCCTGAGTCATTTTATCTGCCAGCAGACTCCCAAAAATACACTTTCCTAGATCTCTAAACATTGCTAGCTCTTAGAAGTATGCGTCATTTCAATACTCATTCTTGGACTTCCATGATGCCAGCTACTTATGGCATATTGCCTTGCTCCTGCATACTTAGACTGGGTAGACTTTTTATAAGTATTTACAGCTGTGCCTCTGGAGTGCTTTCTAAAGTTCAGTGCAAGTATAGCACCAGGTTAGGACCATCACCAGACTATTTCATTTTGCTGCATGTAACCTTTCCTTACCTGGCTGTGCCCCGCTAGAGAGATAGTCATGCGTCCTCATTGACAACAAAATGTTTATTACGTAGTTAAAGTCTATCAGTTTCAAAAATAATGCACTTCTTATTGGTATAATCTTAAAGTATAAATTACCAATAATTTATGATGTTTACTGAAGAGTTTAATCCACAATAAATGAAATACTTGTAATTCTGTCTTATTTGATGTCCAAATATGATATGTGTCTACAAATATGTGCACAATGTGTATATGAATTATTTAGGGTTTGCCTGTTTCTGTTTTTCTAGTTGCTTGTTAAGTTCATGATATGACTCTTCTGTATTCTCATTTATAACCTTATTTGTATGTAGTGTATTTAGAATGTAGAACAATTGATGGAATTTATTCCACACAGTGAGATTTCTTCTCTAATTTCTCCAGTTCGTTAGTGAAATTTAATACTGTTCCTGTTCCTGTGCTTAAAGAGTGTTTGTTAGCTGGGTGTGGTGGAGCACTCCTGTAGGTCCCAGACACTTGGGAGGCTGAGGTGGGAGGACCACGTGGGCCCAGGAGTTTGAGGCTGCAGTGAGCTATGATCACACCATGTAGTCCAGCTTGGGCAACAGCAAGACCCTGTCTCTAAAAAAGAAAAAGGAAAAACATAGAAGTGTCTGTTCAGCCAAGTGTCCTATTCTAATTCAGTCTTCATGGGGGTATCAGTGATATACCATTCTTATTAAACAAATTCAGAATAAGTTGTATTTATGTACCTATTCACTGAAATTATCTCTTTCTTGGAAATAGTTAAATATTTTAATTCTGTTAATGAATTTTTATTGTGTGTTTGTGTGTTTTGCAATAGCAGCAAATAATGTATCACAAACTTACATTATGTTTACAAATAAAAGCAAAGTAAACATGAATTAGGGGCATGGCAAAAAATAAATAGTTAACTTTCTATGCAATTATTCCTTAAGAGAAGTGTTTTTATGTTTGTCTGTTTAGTTTTTTTCTTTATTTTATAGATATAGAAGGGACCAGCACATTAAATCTGAATATATAAAATGTATTGTGAGTGCTTCTTTATATTAGACAATATTCTTCAAGACATTAGGAAAAGCTTGAAGGGAGAAAACCGTGCATACATCCCAGAAACATCAGATGAGAAGCTAGGAAAAGGAGGGAAATACTAGCACTAAACCAGACTCAAATTCATTGTTATAAATGTAGGTTAAGAATAACTTATTTCAGGTAAAGTTTCAGTATATTTTGGAAATAATGAAATACTACCGAGTTTGTACAATAAGATCCTAAATTTTCAAAGGAATGTTACCTAGTGCACAGATAGCTGAAGAATAATTACTGACTTTTTTCAGCTATTAATATTGTATTCATATATAATAGACCAAGGAATATTAAAAGTATTCATTAATAAATGAGTTCCATAACAGTTAGAATTTTACTCCCATAATATAAATCTTAAAAATTAAAGTACAGATTACTAAACTGGGCCATTAAATGAAACATTACAAATTTGTACACAGTTGTATAAACTTTTATAAACATTATGATTAAAATATGACTTTGAGGAGTATTTCTTACAGGATACCTCAAAGTGTAAATATAAGGGAATTGAGAAGATAGGTTTACGATCAAGAACAGTTCAGTTTCTGATAGGAGGAAGGGTCCTGAAATGGGAAGTTTTATGTTAATTATAGGGATAGTATAGTATGAATTCTAGCCTGGCTTGAAAAGCAAAGGGGATAAAGACCTCAGAGTGCTAACTATCCATTGAAGATAAGGAAGATATTTGTCTCCCAGGATATTTCTGAGGAGAGTCAGGTTCACTGAATGGTGATATAGAAAGCACCCAGACTCAAAGGCCTGATACAGGAAATAAATGGATGAAGTATTTTAAAAGAGAAGGAATTATAATTTGAATATAAAACAGATCAGTAAATTTGAGTTCTGGAGATTCTCTAATCTCAATTCCAATCTGCTTGACGCTAGTCTGCAGTCACCTTTGACACTGAGGAGCTATCCAGGGTACTAGATCCTGCTGACTTCTCTTGCAAAAATGCAAAATATGTTGTTTTTGTTTATGTTAATAATAGAGTCTGCTGCTGCAGATGCTACATCTGTAATTACTAACCTGCAATTACTAGCATTTCATCACTTGGCCTATTGTAGTGGGCCCTTCAAAGTTCCTTTCAAAAGTAAATTCATGGAAGGCCTTCTCAATTTCACGTAAAAAGCATATTCTGAGTTCCAGTAATATCCTGTGTATATTAGTATCCGATCACCATTTAACATATCATAATTCACTGCTTGTTTGTACTTCATGCTCAGTAGATGGTGAGTTCTATGAGGGCAGGTTTTTTGTTTGTTTTTTTCATTTTATTCTCTTTCCCCACCAGCTGGTCTAAACCAGAGATGTGACAATACTGTATATGCAAGTGAGAAATGGATGAATAAATGCACTACTGCTTAAGAGTGATGTGGATTTTTCATTTTTATTTTTGGAAACCAAGTCTTGCTCTGTGATGTAGGCTAGAGTGCAGTGATAGTCATGTCTCATTGCAGCCTCAAGTAATCTCACCTATGCCTCCTGAGTAGCTGGGACTACACAGGTGCACACCACTACACCCAACTGAGAATGACATGAATTTTGTCCCCATTGTGTGAACTAGGTCCAGTGCCGAACATTGTTCTGAATCCTGCCCTAGGCTCACTTTGAACACTGCTCTCCATGGCTATTTCATAGACTGAAAATGTGTTCTTAATTTGGAGTTGAATAGCTGACACTGGCTAAAAGTCTCAAAGTAAATGAAAGGCCTGGAGGAACTGTAGCACCTAAACTACATGCATTAGGTGTTAGTGAGGTCCAGGGAAGCAAGAGGCAGTGGTACAGGCTAATTTGGAGAATGGAGGTCAAAGGAGAGTCTGTTTTGTCACTTCCTCAAACCAAAATCCTGAACACTTACTCCATGTTCACTTTTTAAGGCCTTTGGGATATGGCATTTTCTCCTACTTTATACAGCCCAGCTTCACATTTTGAAATGTTGACAAATCTGAGGTCATGTGAGGCTGCCTGAATTCTTTTGTTCAGTAAACAAATGTTACTAGGCCCTATGCATGTATCAGTTAATGAGAAATGAGACCATGTATGTTTCCTGTCCCTATATAATTGATATCCTTGAACAGAAGTTGGTAGACTTGTTTCTTCTAGTAGCCACATTAGTGACATCCTAGCTTGCCACACAGAGTGACTGTGCTTGTTTTCAGCACAGATCTCCACCCTGCTGCCTCATATCATTTCCCTAAGTTTCCAATGTGGCAAAAAGGGACTAAGTCATCATAGAAAAACTCCTATTTACATAATAGCTATCCTGCCATTACTGTGGTATTGACCTGCTGATCACTTTGCATGATGTTGGTAAATTATGTGCCTGTATAGATCTTTCCTTATAGAGATATTTTCAGAACAGTTTAGGTTTCATAGTTTCTATTTTGGTCAGAAATTCCCTGTATTTCAAACACATAAACCATAGAAAATAGTTGTGTGGCCTTTAGGTGGAGTGTATTATCACTTTATAGGTCTAACTTGCATGTTTTTGAAGTATATATACTATATATCCTGCAGGTCATGTTCCTGTTTCCTGTTTTTTTTTTTCACATATTGCCAACAGTATTATTTTAATTATGAAGCAGAAAAAGGAAAGCTGTATTTCTTGGTAATTTTCTTCCTTGAGAACACGGTTGTATAACTCAAATAACTAATATGGATTAAAAATAACTTAGGTGTAAAAATATGAAAATGAGGTATGTGCGGTGGCTCATGTCTGTAATCCCAGCACTTTGGGAGGCCAAGGTGGGCAGATCACCTTAGGTCAGGAGTTCAAGATCAGCCTGGACAGTATGGTGAAACCTGTCTCTACTAAGAAAAAATTAAAAAATTAACCAGGTGTCATGGTGAGCGCCTGTAATCTCAGCTACTTGGGAACCGAGGCAGGAGAATTGCTTGAACCCGGGAAGAGGAGGTTGCAGTGAGCTGAGGTCATGCCACTTGCACTCCAGCCTGGATGACAGAGAGAGACTATCTGAAAAATAAATGAATACATAAATAAATAAATGTATGAAAATGAAAAATAAATAAAGCAAAGGTTCTCAGTAATCGTTCTGAATAAACTACTTACAGAAAATTTCTTTGCTGATTATTTACAATTATGTTAAATAATATGAGCATCATTAATTGTATAGATTAAAGGCCACTAATACTATTTTCTGATTATTACTGGAGCTGAAATACTCTTAATAAAAACTATGTTTAATCTATCTAAAACAAAAGTTGCCTTAAAACCCTTTCAAGAGTAAGTACGTGTGTGCGAAGTTTAAGTGTTTTATAGTGAAACTTAAGAGAAAGGGATTAATTTTAGCAATCATGTGAATCATTTGTGTTGTGTAAATACAGCCCTAGGAATCCTCAGTACTCAGTCAAGTTTAGGACTCCTTAGGGACCAAAAGTGATGATTGCCTTTGATTTAGAGTTTGGTTATAGAAAGATGGGTTCTGCTGAGATTATGGTCTTCTTTGACAAAAGAAAGTAATGCTGTTAGGGTTGTGGTTAGGGTTAGGGCACACATTTTATTGAATTAAAATTTTTTGACTGGAATATTTTTTGACATTAAGTCAAGCTTGTATCAATCTTTGTTATATGTGTGTATGAACACATGTACACAGGTATGTAGTAATTAATTATGAAAATTGTATAACTTTCTTCTAATTAGGTATTTTTGGTCTATTTTTTGAGACAGGAGGGTTGTTTAGTGTTCTTCAGAGAAACAGAAAGAATAAGATATCTATTTATTTGTCTATCTGCCTACTTATTATCTGTCTTATCTATCTATCTATCAAAAGATTTATTCTAAGTAATTGGCTTATGTAACTGAAATCTGTAGAACTGTCTGGAAGGCCAGAAACTCAGGAAGGATTTTTATATTACAGTTTTGAGGCAGAATTCTTTGTTTTCCAGCAAACATCAGTTTTTGTTCTTGTTGCCTTCAACTCATTAGATGAGACCCACCCGACATTGTCAAGGGTGATTTGCTTTACTTAAAGCCAAATGATTGTACATATTAATCATATCTACAAGATACTTTGACATTAACATCTAGAGCAACGATTTATCAAACAGCTGGGCATTATAGCTAAGCCAAATTGACACATAAAATTATCCAAAACAAGGGATGAAGGATAATATGTTAAGCCCTTTCTGTTGTACATAATATGTTGGCATATACATACTTTTTCTTTGGTCGGAGATATTTTAGCATTGGTTAGTTACTGGTATATATCGTCACAGGTCATCATTCATTTATTGTTTATTCATTTATTTAGTATGCAATATGTGCAAGAGACAATGCTATGCAATTGAATAATTTAAAGAAATGAATGAGGAGACTATCTTTTAAGTGTGTTAACAACTCTAGTGGAAGAGTCACAAATGTATTGGATGACTGACTGATAAATAAATTTGTGGAATGAAAATGCACTTTTCCAACTTTGCCAATGAAATATCATTTTCCCATGAGCAATCCCCTCAAAAACCCCTATTTCAAAGTTAATATGCCAAGTTATTACACTTACTAGTTTAAGGATAAGTTGTATGTAAAATAGGATCCTGAAAGGTATGCTTGCCCACTGCAGGTCAACTTCATTTGGACAATGTTGACTGTACATACATTTATTTTAGCATATTAAAGGGTTTGTACCTGTATTCAGCCTATGCAAAGGTGATTCCATATATGCTCAGAGAGGTGTCACAAGTGGACTCTCATGTTTTATTGAAAGTCTTGCTCTTAAATAGCATAGAGTTACAAACATTTGTTTTGCCGGCTGTAAATAGGTAATTTTGTTGCCTTCCTGTTCCAAAACTACATTGTGTTTCTATGTTTTTATTCAATGAATATGGATTTGTCTGCCTGGCTTTGGAAGCCCTTTGTAAGCTCACCACACTTTGTTAATCCAAACACAGATCTTCTACTTTGTTAAGGTCATGTAACTTAGAGCACCCTCACACACAAAGCATATGCATTTAATCCTTTCTGTTTATGCAAATCTCAGCTGTCATTACAGGCCTAAGTTCATGAAACCTTCCATGATGACTTTAACCCTCCTGGGGAGTTTCTTTTGCAGCACTCTGGGTTGTGAGCAATACCTAGTTGGCAACAGACAATTAAGTACAGTCTGTTTTGCTACAATGCATTTTTCTATAGTGGGAATTAGCTCCAACACAATGGGTAAATAGGGGACTTATGTTAGCAAAATATGGAAGTTCTTTCATGTGTGTTTTTCCCCCAGCATTATCATATTTATCTTTGCCAAATAACTACAGCTGAATGCAAAGTATACTAATACAGGCAAATGCACAGTACAACAGAGGGATATCATATTACTTATTTACCACTTTTTTTTGTTTTGTTTTAGTATGAGTAAGCCATAATTTTAGCTTTGAAAGTGCTTATTGTGCAGTTTTTCTTGATCCCTACAGCCTCTTGGCTACCTTCATTTTTTTTTTAAAGAGAAAACTTGTCTATTTTCTGTATTATTTTCTTATTGAGAATTTTACATGTCCTTATGTCCTTTTAGGCTTGCAGGATGTTTATAAAAATTGTTATGGTTTTGGTTAGAACTTTATGTTATAAATTGCATAGATTTTAAATTTTTCTGCTACAGCTCTAGTTTTTGATTATCCCTGTTATAGTTATTGCTCTATTTTTCAGAATAACAGAACACATATATTGCAGTAGCAGGAATTCAGCAAATTTACATGAAATTACTTAATGTTTATTTGGTATTCACTATGTGTCACTTTCTGGTGCTAATGTTGAATGTATTAAAAGTGAGAAAGGCTTGCTTTTTTGTACACTGGGCTTTCTAAGCAAATATCCTGTATGATGGTAGTTGTAGTTCTTAGTTTATTTGAAGGGGAGGAAGAGAGATAATAGGAAATAACTGTGTTACTGCAAACATCGGTTTCAGTAAACATCAGTTTTTGTTCTTGATGCCTTCAGCTGCATGTTCTTCCCTCCGCCTGGAATACTCTCCCATTCCTGCCTTATTAAGCCAATTTCTTCTCAAGCTTCATCTCGCAAGTCAAGCATCATTTCTTCACATTATTTTAAACTCTTACCACCATGTACCATATACCTTTCTTTCATAGCCTTTAAGGTAGCTGCAAATTTATAGTCATTTGTGAGATTATTTAAATAACATCTATTTTCTTAGACTGTAAACTTCATGAGAAGACAATTCATGTTCGTTTTTTTCCACCATTTTATTTCTATTTCCTAGCAAGTACACACACACACACACACACACACACCCCCGCAGATATTAATATACTGCTATAAATGTATTATATATATAAAACATATAAATGTAATATATATAATACTTAAATGTGTATAATATGTATATATTAGATATATGTAGTATATAATACCTAAATATATAATTTTTTGTTGACTCAATGGATTTTGGATAAATTAACTTTTATTTTTTCTTTATTTTGGATAAATTAACTTGTCTTTTAATTTTTTTTCAACAACTAAATCTTGAATATGCATCCTAGAATTAGTTATTTTACTTCTCTACCCCTACTTTTTTTTTTTCCTGGGATAGAGTCCTGCTCTGTCACCCAACCTGGAGTGCAGTGGTGTGATAATAGCTTACTGCAGCCTTGAACTCCTGGACTCAAGCAATCCTCCCACCTCAGCCTCCCAAGTAGCTGGGGACACAGGCATGAGTCACCACACCTAAGTCATGTTTTGTTGTTGTTGTTTGTAGAGGCGGGATCTCCTCATGTTACTCGGGTTGGTCTTGAACTCCTGGGCTCAAGCAGTCCTCCCACCTCAGCCTCCCAAAGTGTTGGGATTACAGGCGTGAGTCACCAATCCTTGCCCACATTTCCTTTGTTATCATCACATGTCCTGATCTGTATTCTCATTACTTGTAAGGCCACTTTGGCACCCAAGCTGTAAGATACCTTTTTAAAAGAAAAAGATGTAAATCACTTGTTACTTGTCAAGTCGTTCCATTTATTGCTTTTTTTCTCTCAAAACTTGGATTTGTTTCTTAAAATTTCATTTTATTATAATTCACAGTTTTCCTGAACTTGCTTGCATATCTTGCCTGTTCAAATTATAGCTAGGTAATGTTCATATTCTTGCCAGGGCAACATGATTGTGGAAGGAAAAGTTTACTATTCATTGGATTAATTGTGGATGACATATTTGCTGTTTTCTATTAAATATGACATGTAGGTGGCTAGATTATTTAAAGTAAAATATCATTAAGTTAAGTACCTGTGAATGATCATCATATACCTCTTGGAACATTCATCCCACTATGCATTATAAATAATTGCTTCACTGCCACTGCCTTGGGTATAAATTACATGAGGTGTTTGTGAATGTGTAGTCAAATTTACTCAATGCACATAGTAAACAGCTGAGTAAACTCTTGTTTAAGCAGTGAGGAAAAAAATGTGATAAAGTAGTGGAATATAGTTAGAACATATCTTGTCATCATTTCAGGCATAAATACCAACTGGATTCTAGGTTACCTGGAAAATTTAAAGTGTTTAGAGATTACAGTATAATAATCAAATAGTACTTTTTGCTTTCTGTGCATCACAATTACATGCAGCCAATTTCAGGTATTCAGACTATGTAGTATTTTTATGCCTTATGGAAAAATTATTTAAATTATTTTATTCTAATCCTTAGGTTCCTCTTTGTGAATTCATATGCCCCACTTATTCATTTTGATCTTTGCTTACTTTTTGTATTATCCACTATTTAAACTGTTATTATGTAATATCCTAAAAACCAACCAAAGAGATCAGCTCATCTAAATTAGTGCTGAGTATTATTTCTACAAAATTTTGTGACCATCATTATTTTCATTTCAATAAGCAGTCTATTTTCTGGCTACCTACAGTTTAATTTTGATTATAAAAGTGTGATGGTCTGTAAACTTCCACATATGAAGTATTATGATAAAAGTCAAAGAATTTATTTCTTTTTGCCTTATAGATGACATTCGAAATACTAATTCTATTTATGTTACTTTCTACCTTTGAAATATTCTAATCTCATAGGCCCCAATCAGATTTTAAGTAAAAATCAGATAAATAGAGCACTTTTTCAATTTAACAAACAAAATACATCATTTTTTGTGCATAGGGTAACTCCAACAAAGTACTTGTGGAATGCCATATAATGAAAATAATACATAAATAATTAAAGACTCACATTATAAAATTAGGAAAAATAAAAGAACAATAACTGTCCTACTGTCTGCTTTTTGTGTCATATGTTACGCCTTTAAAATAAAATTTCATTGCTGTATCAATGTGCTTTTCAGTTTCATGCTCTGCATCCATAGTTGGATTTACATTGTCCATAGTCTTGGGCTGACTCACTGTATTTAACATTTCAATATCTATTGTGTCAGTAGTGATTTTGTTTTTTACAGTCACATCGGTGTTTATAGGAACTGGCTATAGTTGTCAAAACTGCGAAGGAATGTGATCTTTATGCCGTCATTGTCTTAAAGATAAGTTACAGAGTTTTTGTTGTTGTTTAGACTGTATTAATGTTTCCTATCTGTATAGTGTTTTGTAATCAAAATTATACTTTTTCTTTTATTATGTCTTCATTATTTGGAGTTTTTAAAAGCTGGAGCTAAAATTCAGCATCCTTGCCTACCTAATATGTACAATAAAAAGAGAAAAATTCTACCGATTATAAAAAGTTTTAAAATGCCAAAATTTTTGTTTAATGCTGATCTGTGCACTCACAGGCATTGTTTTAGGATACCTTTTTTTTTCCCTGTGATGCTGACATATAAACAGCTGATAGATTTCTTGAAATAATCTCTGAACCACTATTAAATGGCTTAATAATTGGCACTTGAGGGAGGCTGTTATTATCTATGAATTAACACTCTTACCTTCCTAAAACTTAAAAAGAAGATAAACTTTAAATGGGAAAAATGTTTCAAAGTAAAATATTCAGCTAAAGTAGTGAAAAAGAACAAGTGAGATAAGTACTGTTCTTTTGATGTATGATTCTGTAACCTTCTTATTTTTAATATTCTTGTATTTCTAGTCCTTTGAGAAGTGAGCCCAAATTTATATAGCACAGATGTAGAATTTTAATCTACATCTACTGTGCAAGAATAGGAGATCAGAGGAATATTTTAATATGTAAAGTCTCTTTAAATTTTTATGGAGTATAAAATAATACTTTACCCATATTATGCTTGTTCTCATGTTTAAATTTAACAAATGTAAAGGGCATGATCTTTAGATCATCTTTTTCCTCTTAAAAATCATATGTTTTATGGTGCATATTAATGTCTGAATTAGCCTAGAAAAACAGCTACCGTCATTCTAATTACTGGTAGGTTTGGTCCAATAGCTTGTACTTGGTTCAAAGAGCAGATCACAATAAAGATACACATTAAATAATAAAATAGGGCTGTGAAGTTGGAAAATTTAGTTTAGTATTGATAATTTGATTAACTCAACTTATTGAAATTGGGTTAGTATAATTTGATATTAGCTAATTTTGATATGATAATGTTCATAAAATATCTTAATAGGTCATTATTTATCCAAAGGATTACATATCTTGTAAAATAGCACTTTTGAAAATTTTTCACTAGAAAATGATCAATTTTCCTTAACTTGAAGATGTGGCATTGCTTTGACCAGGTTGTTAGGTGTTTGACTTTTGTCAAATCAGCATCAGTGCTGCTAATAGTTTCTGAAAACACATGAGTTATTTTCCTTTTAAGACACCGTGATATCCTAATAAAAGTAATTAACATATAAGATTAAATATTCATATTTATGATCTCAATAATTTATAAAGCCAAACCACAATGTTTCTTCTAATTGTCTTCAGGCTACAACTTGTATTTTGATTATTTTATTTACTTATTTACTTACTTGTTTAATTTATTTATCTAGTGATTTATTTATTAGCTATTGTAGTTATTTATTTTTAATACTTTGTTTAATAACTTGTCATTTAATGCTTTCCATGTGTAAGACACTCTATTGTGTCTATGTTAAGACACTTTAAACCCAAATTTAATGATCTCATTTTATTCTCATAACAACACTATGAGATAGGTTTTTGATTCCCATTATTGTTTGGAAAAATAGAGACGCAGAAAACTCATCAACTTGTCAATGATTGCACAGTTGGTATGTGATGGATAAGTTGTTATTTGGGTTTAATTTATGTAACTGCTTATTAGGTTGAAAGTATTCCATTATTGAGTAGAGGTGAGGAACTAGGATGTTGAAAAGTAAAAAAAGGAGAGAAGGAGAGGAAGAAAGAGGAAGAAAAAAAGGGAGAGAGAACAGGAATATTGCTTCATTCTAAAAATGGGTATTAATAATGGCCGATTAATATTTTGTGTATTTAAAATGGAGAACTCTATATTTATTGAGTTTACTACTCAATACATTCCTCTGCACACCTGATTCCTTGTGATTCTCTTGTCCCACTGAAACCTCCAATCCATTAAAAAAATAAAAAATAAAAAGCTTAATATTCCCTTTAGCAACATTTCTTTTGAAAAAGAAGATAAAGGTAATAATTTGCTGTATAGTCATTCATACTCAAAGAGGAATAGCAGTGTTTAATAGCATTCTGCATAAACTGATAAATAGAAGCACAAAGAAGACTCACTTCTAATTATGCTTAAAAGGTTCTATAACTTTTCTTTAGAATAGCAAAAAAAAGAAAAATTCTAAGTCAAATCATCGTAAGTCAGGGACTATCTGTATGAATATACAAATGTATATATACCCAGATGATTCACTCTCCATCTCTTTGGGTGACAATTTCTCATTATCTCCTCTCTCTTTAAACCTTAAACACCACTTCTACTTTTTGTTATTCTTAGCTGATTAAGTACATTCTTAATTCATTGGAAAATAGAAGCAATGAAAATATAATGTCCCCATATTTCCTACCATCAAATGTACTTACCTATCTGAAAAAAAAAGAAAGTATTCCATTATAACTGAAACTTTACAAACCATGAATTATTTCTTGTTTATTAAAATATACTAATCTAGTAACTATAGATATAAAAGTAGTATTGGCAATGTTCAAGTATCTTACAGGCTACTCTTGATTAATCTGAAAAGATAATTTTATGAGATGCACAAATGCTAATTATGCCTCAAAACTTGTAGCATTTGAACAATTCAGTGTAGTAAAAGAAAGAGGCTTATAATACTGATAATCTTCATGACAGAATTATTTCAGGTTTGAAAATGATGTGAATACATCCATAAATACAAACATTTGAAAACATTTTCACATTTTTATTTGAAAATAGAAATACCATTCTATTGGTAATGTGCCCTCATTTTTAAAAAAGTAAGATTGCGAACATATACTATGTAGGTCACAGTGTGATTGTGAGCAAGATAATTTATTTGAAGATTATAATTATAATTTGATTTTAATAATTTCATAAAGGACTGGGCATGGTGGCTCACTCCTATAATCCTAGCACTTTGGGAGGCTGAGATGGATGGATCACTAGGGACCAGCCTGGCCAACATGGCAAAACCCCATCTCTACTAAAAATACAAAAATTAGTTGGGCATGGCAATGCATGCCTGTAATCCCAGCTACTTGGGATGCTGAGGCATGAGAATTGCTTGATCCTGGGAGGTGGGAGTTGCAGTGAGCCAAGATGGAACCACTGCACTCCAGATGGGATTACACAGCAAGACTCTGTCTCAAAATAATAATAATTTAATGTAATTATAATTTAATTTTTATAGTTATAGGAAACTTTTAGGAGGTAAAGAAATTAATGATTTATATTTTTTTCACCCAAATAAACACATGTGCATAAGCAAAATAATAGTACTTTTAAGTTCTGATAGTTTGTGGATCCACTAGAGTATCCATGAATTTAGTTAGAAAAACCCAGTATTAGTCTCTTGAAAATATTCAATGAGGAAAAAAATTGTACAGTTTTTTCATTAATTTAATATACTTGGATTGACAACATCATAAGACAAAAAAGTATACAAAGAAATGCATATTGTCTAGGATATGTACAGGGTTGTTATTGATGTGATCCTGGTCTTAGAGTAAAGGGCTTCTTGGTTAGAGAGAAGAATCAGAGAGATAGGAATTTACTGACCTGCTGTAGTAACAACCGGGAACAAAGCATTCCTCAGAAGTTTTAGAGTCTGTCTAAATCTTCTTTCCCAAACTCTATCTCATTTGAACGTCACTGGATACTTATTTTGATTTCAGTTTTGCAATGGACAAATCCTGAGGATTGGAAATAAAATGTTTTCCCTATGATCTCATCATGTAGTTAGTACTTCTGGCTTTAGCTAACTCATTTTTCTTCTCTATCTCATTCCTTGGGGCTATCAAGCTGAACCTGTAACACAAACTTACCTGTACGTCTGCTCTCCTCCTAGGAGGCATAGGCATAGGAATATTGTCTTTTTATTTCTTGAATCAATCTTCTTGATGCTTATTTTTACAAGTAGATCACACCCTAACTAAAAGACAGAAGTAGTGACATGTATTTAGAATATAAAAGATATTTTGGTTTCGTTAGAATTTTATCAGTCTTTCTTATGACATCTATTTCAGAAATCCCACGACATTTGTAATTGCAGGCAGCAGTCAGTACTGATACGGCTGTTAGTATTAACCAGCTACTGTTCTAAGAATTTTACACATATTAATGCATTTAATCATCACAATAACTTCATAGAGTAGGTGATATTTTTATTATTTTGAAGATTAGGATATAAAAGGATAGATAGCTTAAGTAAATAGCCCAAGTTCAAAGAGTTATAAAGTAGTAGAACAGAAAGGGCAAATCCATGCAGTAGGGCTCTTAACCACTTCACTGTGTAGACACGGAGCCTAAGCAAATTTTGTTCATAAACATTTGCTATTTTGTTATTGCTGTTTTCAGGCAAAGCCGTCTGGAGGCCCTTTCAAGAACAATGGAAGTCTAATATTGAAGAAACTGTCCATTTCTATGCTTGACTTTTATATTGGAGGTAATGCCATTAACCCAGCATCAACTGGTAAATTACTCAAATCAGGTGGACTAGTCTGAGATTTCTCTAAGACAATCCCAACATTCACTTATACTTAAAAAAATGTGTTCATCTTTGAGAAAGGGAAAGCAAGTAATTGAAATTAAAAATACACTTATGAATATCTTTGACCTCTATGTGACAATTTTGGAAAAACTGTTTATAATAATCTAAACCATGATACTTCTTTAGGTAATGTTTGAAAATCAGAAACAGACTTGTTCTTAGCTGAAAATTTTATTATTATAAACTTAGCGCTGTTGAACTTTGCTTAAGATATTTAGTGATGCATGGAAAATAGAAACATTCAATAAAGAAAAAATATAGTATATTTTTCATATTCAAGTTAAGTCTGCGTTGTATTTGAAAGAAATTATTTAATGTCTTTCAGAGTAAAATAGTAAGAAACTTTTATGGACAAGTCAATGCCATAAGGAAGTTGGAAATCGTCAGTGTTTATTCTGACTTCATGAGCCGTAAAGTTGACCCTTGAATAAAATAGGCTAAAACTGCATGGGTCCATTTAAATGTGGATTTTTGCAATAAATAAGGCTGACCCTCTGTATAGGGAATACTCAATCCTCAACCAATCATAGATTAAATATATTTGTGGGATGAAAAATCCACATAATACCGAGGGCTGATTTTTCCTATCGGGTAATTGTTCATGACCAACTGAGGGGACTTGAATATGTGCAGATTTTGGTATCTGTGGGGAGTCCTGGAACCAAATGCTATGGATACTGGGGGACAAGTGTATTCAGTTTTCCAAATGAGTAAAATATTATAATTAGTGTGAGTTTCATATTTATTTTTCTGTTCTTTTTGAATAGTAATGTCAGTCACTGTTGCAAATGTGGACCAAAAAAATGGGGTTTCCCACATTTGGTGAATTTCTACCTAGTTATTAGTGGGGGAAGGAGGTCAATAACCCTGCATCTTGCTGCTTTAAGTAAAAGAGATGCATGACTTTTGACCATTGTGTATGTGTAGGAAACTCACCTTTTGTTTTTAGAAAAAAGTTATTATCAGCTCATGAAGCATTTTGAACATAAAAACATTTATTTGTAATTATACCTCATTCATATTCTTCATTATATTTAGGACATTAACTCTTATCAATGTCCTATATGTAATAAGCAGTATGTTGTTAATATCAGTACTGACCACAGTGATCTTTTTATGTCTAGGGCACTAATTATTAAGAAGAAAGACCAATGCTTTACTAAGCAAGCCAGCTCTATTTTATCTAAATATCCATATAGAAAACACATTTGAAGCTGTGCACTGGGTTTAATATTTATATATAGATGGCTTTAATAATCAGTTTGTCTATTTAAGGATTCAAATAATTATTAATAGGTCAGTGAATAAATATATCCAATGTATCTCATCATTCTGAATTATTTTATTGTTTCGTGTTTGGAGTTTATTTAAAATATTATTATTAAAATCTTTTTGAATAGATTGTTAGTTTTTTTCCTCCTCACAGAAGCAAATTGATTTAATAAAAGGTTCCACAACCCTGCTCTGGCTTGACAAAGGCTTGCTTGGTTGATTAGCATGAATGAGAATATGAAAGATTTAAAGAAAAGCTGTCAAAGCAATTAGAACTAAAGTCCTCCTATCACTGAATAATGAAAATCCATGCCTGGAACACTTTCAAATGTACCTAAGAAAATTGTACTTATGCAAAATGAAATGATAGTGAATAAAAGAAGTGGAATAATAAAAGCCAAGAGAGGTAAAATTGTACAGGTAGCATTTTAATATATTCTTGCTACTACATTTTAGATTTATTAACGAACATAATGGTATATGGTTTCTGCAAAAAGATATATGTATAAATTTTAATTTAGGTATTTATTTAGATCATTAGGTTTAATATTCAATTGTTTTAAAATGTTTAGCTTTAAGATGATTTCTATGAAGTCTACCATTTGGGAGTCTTTATAATTTAACTTTTAGATCAATCATTTAAAAGAGAATATTGATATTCAAGCTACAAAAGAGTTTAACAGGCATTTAATATTTAATATACACTCTTTCTCTTAATGCTTTTAAATCTTAAAAATTTAGAATAAATTGATAGACTGTCAGAATACTTTGTATGATTCAGAAAACTAATGGTACAAACAATACATCTGGAGAGTAAACTCATAATCATTTTATATTTTTATTAAAATAATGGATTCTAGGATATCATGACATCAATAGATTCTTTTCCATTTGTTCAGTTATTTAGTATTAAAAATTATTTTTTCAATCTTTACAATGTACATTTGTATTTACATTTAGATTATGAAAGACACCAAGATGAATTAGACATGGATCTGGCATTAAACGGCTTGCAGTTTAAGGAAGTAACTATGACAAATATACTATAGACCCTAATACGTTAAATAGGTAGAATATAAGCCACTATAAAATGCATATAAAAAACAAGAGATATCTCCAGTCACATTTAGTAAAGGAATCACCGTTGAATACGTTATGTTAGAATTTGGTCCTTAAATCTGTGTATGCCTATCATTTTAAAATGTTTTTGACTGCAAGTAACCAAATCAAAGCATCTTAAGCAACACAGGATTTCTTAGTTTGTGTCGCTAAAAGGGTTCACATGGAGAGCACTGATACAGTTCATTAGAGTTTCTGCTTTATCTCTGTCTCCTCTTTCTATTTTCCTTGACTAGTAGGAGGGTGGCAGGAGTGAATTCTGAAACTCACAACCGTGCACCACAATATGCAGAAGAGACACTGCCTCAGTATTTCAAGAAAGGGTTCTGAGATCTGCCTTGATTGGTGTGCATAGGTTACAAGTTGCTGTTAACCTGAGGCCAGGATGAAGGAATGTGCATACTGGCTTCTGTGAACCAAGGCTCATCCCTGGAGCTGAAAATGATTTTCCCTGAGTATTTAGCTACGTGGTGAAGATTTTTGGGATATTACAGTGAGGTTGTGTGTAATGTTGGATATGGGAAAGGAAGAATGGATCCTGAGTAGGAAGCCTACAATGTCCAGTGGAGTGTGATTTAGATATTCACATATGAGCAAGGTTATTCAAGCATAGTGGATTGTGTGAACAATATGTGAAGGAAGGAATATATAACGTGTGTTTAGAGAACACTGATTATTTCAATTTGGCTGAGATAGAGAGTACCTGAAGGGAAGTTATTGGAAATAATATCAAAAGTAAATTGGGATCAGATGGTAGAATACTTTGAAAGCTAGGCAGTGAAATTTGGGATTTATTCTGTAGATGATGGGAGGTGCTTACAGTTTTGAACAGTAGACCAGCATGTTCAGAGTTGCTTTTAAGATTTGTATTTGTCGGTGCTAGGTTTTAAGAGATGTGGTTTCATTCTGTCACTGAGGTTGGAGTGTAGTGGTACAATCATAGTTCACTACAGCATCAAACTCCTGAGCTCAAGTGATCCTCAGCCTCCTTAATAGCTAGGACTGTAGGCATGAGCCACCATGGCAGGCTAATTTTTTTTTTACCATTATTATTATTGTTACTATTACTTGAGAAATATAGTCTCACTGTGTTACCCAGGCTGCTCTCAAACTCTCAGCCTCAAGCAGTCTTCCCTCTTCAGCCTCCTCAAGCACTGGGATTAAAGGCATGAGCCACCATTCCTGGCCTAGTGCCAGGTTTTGTAAGAAAAATATTGCAAGTGAGTAATGATTTTTGGCTTCAGTACCTAGATGAATGGTGAGGTCATATTCTGACATAGAGAAGAGGAAGAGATACAGTTTGTGAATGTTTAACTTTGGTGTCTAGGAAGACAGTTGTTTCCTTACTAGACAGAGAACACCCAATAGGGAAAAATTAGGGGTGAAGAGAGATGAAGAGCCAATATTTGGATATATCAAATTATATCTTTGTGGATCTGTTGAATGGTAAGCCCTTTAGAATTCGATTTTTCAAAGCTTTTTATCCTGCAGGTAAGTGACTTAATATTCACAGAATGTAGTGACCTACTCAATTTACATTGTTTTACATTTTGATGCTAGTTTACATATGTGGTTATTTTGACTTAGGTGGTCAGTATTCTGTCTATTTTAATATGGTTACCTCCCTACTTGACATACTGACTGGCATAATTTGCCATAATGGTAAATAATGCCTAACGTTTGTTGAGGATTGTTTTATTTCAGGCATTGTGCCAAGCCATTTTCACTCTTATTAATATTTGATTGATAAGTCTAATTAAAATCATAGTATCTAATGTTACCAAATACTTACAACATGACTTTTTACTGTGTCAAGCAATTTGCATATAATATATATTGTGCTTTTAATAATCATCCTATTAGGTAGTATTGCTATTCTCATTTTACAGATTGGAAAATTTACACTTAAAGATGTTATGTAACTTGAAGAGATTACACAGCTTGATGAGGCAGAGCAGGATTTGACTCCGTGATAGTTGTTGCACTGAACCAGTGCACATTGCTGTCTTCAGAATCACTCCTAAGAGGGTGTTATGGCTTGAGGGAGGAGAGGGAATAGACTGGAGATAGTTGTGCTTGGAAATTAGTAACGTGACACTGACGGTCCATCTGGAGGTCAGCGCTAACCTGGCTGATGATATAGATGTCACACTTATGTACATAAAGTTGAGAATTGAAATCATGAGTTTGGGTTCTTTTTATGAGATTTGAGAAGAAGAAGAAATGAGGGCTACAGTCAGAATCTGGGTTCCAAATAATAAGATTGAGCAATCATGAAAGTAGGAGGCCATCAGTAGAGTTCAGTGACAAAGAATGCAGTAGAGATGACCATTTTCAAAACAAAGAGGATGGCTAAGTTCTCCAGGTTAGGTGTACAAAGTATGAACCAGGTTCTCTCAGGCTTATGTTCTTTTAGCCTTGGGAAACTCATTTTGACATACCCTCTCACCAACTACTTTATCCATTTCATTCTGAGTGTGAAGCAGAAGGCCTTCCCTTTATTAACTTGCTTCACTGTATTCTGTATTCTGTTCCTAACTGAAAGATTGGCATTTATGTGTTTTACATGCTCTGGTCACAATAAATGCTAATGTTTTATTAATATTTAATAATTATAATAGCATACAATGTACACACATGCATACCTTATTTCTGCATCTGATAATGATGTAATGACATTTTCAGCAAATACATTTATAAAAAATTAGTCTTAATGCTTGTATTTATCTCACTCTGTGTAAAAGTTAACATAACAGATTGTTTTTCAGTTAGAAAATAATTTCTAAAACGTATCCTTCATTTAAATGAGGGGGCCAGTATCTTAAGCAGCATTCTAAAAGTCTGGAAAGAAAGTTAAGACATCAAAACCCTAACAGTGGTAGAAAATGACTTGTGCAGTGACAAGAAAAATCCAATGAGTCATAAATAAGCTATATTAATTAAGAAGCTGCAGGTGCTGCAGAGATGTGGTTGGTACCTTTTGATCTGTAACCAAAAAAAAAAAAATTCCTCTTTTTCTTGCATGGTATGTGGAGATAACCTCATGGGATTTTTATCAATTGAATTTACAATATTCAATACTTGAATATAAAAGTAAGAAGAACTGTATTCTTAAAAAATGGCAGATTAGAGACTTGTTAGAAATAGTGGCTTAGATTTTAGGTCACTAGAGAACCACTTAATTGAATAGTATAAAACAATTCGTGTCTTTGTCCAGGGAGTAAGAAACCATGGAAATTATTCAAATATGTCACAACTACAAGATTATTTTTATTCCTGTGTTTGTTTGAGTTTATCATGTTTTATATATTTTGAAAGAAAAGATGCATATGATTATTACTTTTCAAATTTTTGACACTTTAGTATGGTTGTTTACTTATATTCAAATAAAATAATCTTTAAATTTATGCTTTCTGATACTATGTGTTTATATTTTTCTGACATTGTTAGTTTATGATGCAAAATTTAAGCATTGCATTGTTAAAGGCAGGTAAATATGACAAAGTACTTTTAATGTAATAAATGGGCATAATAAAATGTTTCACAATACTTATATTTGGCAGTGGAGCAGATAGCTTATGTAGAAATAGAACACCATTCTTAAATGACTCAGAATTTATATATTTTAGTTCTCTAGGCATTGAATTTAGTTTACTTTGTGCATCTGTCTGCTATAAATGCACTTTACAAACTGAAGAAAATATGTGAATTTTTATATTTTTACTTTTGATCAAGAAATGTGTTAGTTCATTCTATTAGTGTACAGAGAAACAAAAAAGACTTCACTTTGAATTATAAACCCACTTTGAGTTTTTAACCTATTATTATTAATTCACATAATTCAATATTTGCTTTGTGCTTAAAACATTTTAGATTCTTTACATATATTATCTAATTTAATTCACAACAATGACAAGAGGCATTTTCTATTGTTATTCTCATTTTAAAATAAGAGATCTGAGATAGGAGATTAACTTCATTTAGAAAGGTCGCTAAGATATCCAGGAAATGATGTCTAGATGATTATAAATGCTCTAACTTTTTCCAGATTTGCTCCTCAAAGAAGGTGGGAAGTACTACATTAATGACATTGTAGCAACTGACTTTCTATATTTGCCAAAAATAAAGTGGGAATGAAAGTGGAGTGGGAGGCGTATATTCACGAAATATGCTTTCTTTGTTGGCTTTGGAATACTGAAAAGGGAAACATTTCTTTTGAGATATATTTTCTAGCCATTTCTGCTAGATATCTTATTTGGCAAGTGTTTAATTTGATGCACTTGGTCTCAGTTTTTATAGCTGGGTGTTTGCTGCTGTCGTGGGTCATGCCTGTCAGGGGTTGACAACTACATTTGGATGTTGTGCAGCTTCAGGCAATAGCAGGCTCCCTGGAACTCATGACTGTTTCTTTTTTTTTTTGAGACAGAGTCTCACTCCATCACCAGGCGCCAGGCTGGAGTGCAGTGGGGTGACCTCGGCTTGCTGCAACCTCCGCCTCCTGGGTTTAAGCAATTCTCCTGCCTCAGCCTCCCGAGTGGCTGGGACTACAGGTGCGTGCCACCATGCCCAGCTAATTTATGACTGCTTCTTTTAACCTCACAGTTCTCAAACTTCTGTAGCTTAGTGGCATTTCAGAACCTACATGAAGGTAATATGTGCCACACCTTTAATAAGGATTTTTTTTTTAATCATGAAGGAAAATAATAGCTACAATTTCCTACATTCTTAAGGATTTTGGTTTTTTTCCCCCTTCAGATTTCGGCTTCTATTATTGCTTGTCTCTTGCAGAATTGATTTTAGAGGTTACATTTATATTTTAGAACAAAATTTATTTTTAGTTATTTAAGATATGAGGATAATCACAAATATGTTAAACTTTAAGGAATAGTAATTTTTTCTTTAATGATTGTTGGCCAAAGAAGAATCTGTAGTTGTGTTGCTGGGCTTTTGAGATCTTTTTTGATAGTCAGGATAATATAAAGGTATGCTCAAGTAGTATAGATAGTAGATCGAGTTACATAAGAAAGGACACACAGCTAACTGGATATTTTTAAAGGTGGATTTAAAAGAGTAGACCCATAAAAATAACCTAAAATACTAGCTCCAGAAATAAAGAGAAGAGGAAAATTAGAGTTGTCTACACTTCCTACAGAAAGGGAGAGAAAAGAGAGAAATTGTGAAGCAGCTACCATGTTGAATGATACTTTGTCTAAATATTGTGGTTTGGCTATTTTGGTCACTGTTATATAGAAATCTAAATATAGTGAGCACCCACCCATACACATAGACTACTCTCCCCAAATACACTTTGCTACCTTTTGTCAAAACTTGAATGTTTTTTAACTTTTTTTGTCTTGGATTGGTGTTCTGTGAATACAATAGCATAGAGAAATGGCCAGAAGGCAGGATAATAAGGAACAAAAGAGTACTGATGGTGGTTTTTGTCAAATCAAAAGGACATATAGATGTTTTAGAACTTGTTGAAAATCACTGATGACTTTTTTTTTTCTGGATTCAAATCCTAATCTCTTAAGTCTGAACCCGTGGTCTGCTTGGCATTGTTTTTGAATATCTAGAATTTTGACCTTAGTGTGATGCTTATGTTTTTTAGCTGATAGAAGCTTCTCTGATACCAACTGTGCCAAATATTAAGTTTCACTACACACAATAGCTGGTGTTATGCCTGCCTTTGGAAGTAAATGAAGGATTATGTGCTTTAAATATTACTAAAACTGTTCTAAATTCTCTAAAAAAATAGAAAAAAATTGATTCTTGTTCTTAAAAATGATTTTAATTTAACTGTTGGTTTGGTGATGAGCATACCAAAAATGTTTATTTTGGGAATGTGATGTCAATTGGAATTTTTGAAACTACTCTAGTATTATCCTATATACTGAGTCACTCCTTTGAGGGTAGCTTAGAATTAAACCATCTTGGAAAGGAGACAACATTATATCCTCTTTCATTTATTTATTCAACAAACATTAAATTGTTACTCTTATTGGGCAGTGTGTTAGTTTTCACAGATACAGCAACAAATATGAACTCTCTTTGACTTCATGGATATTGTTATCGATTGGAAAAGACAGATGTGTAGATTATAATTACATGTTTCTGTGATAATGGTATATACATGTCATACATACTAAGAAGGAAGCACAAGTCAATAATCTGAGAGATATTTTAACCTAAAAAGACTAATTGTCATGGGGAGGAAGTCTGCAGAGTGAGAATTGATTGGGTTAAAAAATTTTCAGTAAAATATGAGGCAAGCTGTGTTTAAAAAGCAGAAATGTTACATGGAAGGTGAGATGATAAACTAGGAATGAGTGAAACCAGAGGATCATTACTTGAATAATAAAATCTCTAGGGAAAACTAGGTTAAAGATGGGGATGTTGACTTCTGGAATTTAAGAATAGAAGTTCATGTGTGAGTTCACATGTACAACTCATATTCCTACTATAGATGGTCCCTGACTTAAGATGGTCTCACGATATTTCAACTTTATGATGGTGCAAAGTGATATGAACTGAGTAGAAACCATACTTTGAACACCTATACAACCTTTCTGTTTTCCACTTTCAGTATAATATTTAATAAATAACATGAGATGTTCAAACATTACTATGAAATAGCCTTTGTGTTAGGTGATTTTGCCTAACTGTAGGCTAATGAGCATGTTTAAGTGTGCTAGGCTAAACTATGGATGTTAGGTAGGTTATGTATATCAAATGCGTTTTCAACTTAGATATTTTTAACTTATGGTGAGTTTATCAAGATGCAACCCCATCATAAGTCAAGGAGCATCTGTAATAGCAACTCTAGTGACACATAGTAAAAAAAAAAAATTAAGTACATGGTCCTAGATAAAACAGTATACCATATACTTGACACAATATTTTTTGGAAATAGCACCATCAAGGAGATATTTTGTTTATATTATTACAGGTTTATAGCATTTAAAAATCGGTTAAGGGGAGAATAATTATCAGATTTTTGCTCTTTAGCTAATGTCATTTGTATAAATAAAATGCCCATATATGTTTAAGGAGAATAGTTCAATTAAGACTTATTTCTGTGGTTTTAAAAATAATTTTTACAATGATAATCAACTGCAGCAAAAGCAGGTCTAAGGCAAAAATACCAAATTGTGTTAGTATAGTCAAATTTCAGATATTTTTATTTCAAATGTTAAAAGAGTTCTGAATATCAGCTTTAAAGCTTATGTAAAAGCTCATTGTATACTAATGTGATTTAAGTAATATATCACATAGGTACATTAATCTACATAGGTAGTGATTAATTTACCAGTGTTTAAATAATTTAGGATGATGATATTCTTGAACTGAGGCTGTATTTTTTTAGGTCTTTTTTAATATTATATTTTAAATTCTTGAGATAATTGCTTGTTGGAAGTATCAATTTGGTGAAATTCTTAGACTTTAATCAAGCATTAACTTATGTTATGTCATCTTCTTATGTGTATTGCTTATTATAATTGATTGTCACCTAAGTGATTTCACCTTGCATTAGCCAGATAAAATAAAATTCAGCAATGTAATTTTTGATTTCCATATTTCTATGTCAAAGCACTTAAAAATTCAAACTCAAGAAGTTACAAAGGTGGTAAATACTAAAGTATCAAGAAATTAACACTTTAAAAATATCGATGTCTCATTTTAAGCACATAGTTGTATCCTAAATATATTTTTCATTTACAACTGTTAGAAATGAGTTAATTTTAAGGATACTACTATCAGGATAAAAATACAGAATGAATTTAACAAATTTACAAGAATATTGTCAATAAAGTTGTAAGTTTGCATTCTATCCGTTGCTAAATAAAGATTACCCACACGGTAATAAGTAGTCATTAATACAAAAGGATGGGAAAGATGGTTTGGGACCTTTTTAAGTTAGATATGAAAAAACCAAGTTACTCTCACATAGAATATCATTTGAAAACTTGTGGAGCTGCTGTAAACCATCATGTTACTAAAATGCATTAATTTTAACAGTCTCTCTGTACCACAAAACCAGTTTTAATATGGAGCATGTGAACAGCTTCTTGCATTCTTAATACATGCTTAACATTTCTTGTTCCTCATTAGTTAAATTTGTTTACATTCTTTAATTGTGGATTTCCATGGGTGTGAAACATTGAGTTACTACATGTACTTATCTAATGTCCCTCTCATGTTTTATTCTTAGTTCTAGGCATAAACTTTTTCATGTCATTTCCAGGCTTAGGCTGCTATGATAATACACTTATCCTTGATTTCCTTCCCTTTCTTCTTTTCCCCATCCTTCCTTTTATATCTGTCCTTAGGATGTTCTCATGTACCCTAGACAGATAATTCCTCTAGCCTCCACTCTGGTTCAGATCTTCTGATTTCCTTATTCATTTATTAGTTTCTCTAAAAGTTTGTGAATTTTCTTAAAGTCCAAGCATCTTGACACCTTATGTAATCATGTACCCACTGTATACATACTACTGAAATGTATCTATTTCCAATCAAAGGTGGCCAGAACTTCTCTGGAAGGCAGATAGTATATCTACAAATGATTTGCCTCATGCTATTGTTTTTATCTTAGAAATTAGATGTCTATAGAAATGGTACTTGGGCACCCAAACAGAATCAATACCTTCTATTATATCACAGATAATATTTATATTTTTTTGCTGCTTTTCCCCATACAAACTAATTTACTGGTATGTAGTGAGGGTATGTGAAAAGAACCTTGAAATATCTTTCAATTCTCAAACCATTTACCTACCCACCTAAACACCTAACATTTTTTAACTCTCTTTTACCCTTTGCCTAGCAATAAACTCAACAATTTAAAAATATCTCTGATTTTTTCTAATAATATATTTGCACCAATTAACCATCCCACCCAGCCACCCTCCACTACCCTTCCCAGTCTCTGGTAACAGTTCTGCTACTCTCATCATCATGAGTTCAATTTTGAAAAAATTTTTTGCGCCCACAAATGGATGAGAACATACAAAGTTTGTCTTTCTGTGCCTGGCTTATTTCATTTATATGACCTCTAGTTCCATCCATGTTGTTGCAAATGACAGGATCTCATTCTTTTTTTATGGCTGAATAGTACTCCATTGTGTATATGTACTATATTTTCCTTAAACATCTTTTGATGGACACTTGGTTTGCTTCCAAATCTTATCTATTGTGAATACTGCTGCAATAAACATGGGATTACAGATACCACTTTGACATACTGATTTTGTTTCTTCTGAGTATATAGCTAGCAGTGGGACTGCTGGATCATATGGTAGCTCAGTTTCTAGTATTTGATAGCACAACAGTGTGATTATGGTCAATAATAATTTATCATACATTTTAAAATAACTAAAAGAATATAATTAGATTGTAACTCAAAGAAAGGATAAATGCTTAAAGTGATGGATACCTATTAGACTCTACTGTGATTTTTATGCATTTATGCTTGTTTTAAAAGATCTCACGTGCTCTGTAAATACATACATTTAGTATGTATCCCCAAAAATTAAAAATTAAAAAATGTCTTGTGGGCAGAAATGTAAAAAAATAATAATAAAGTACAGGAATTTATTTAAAAATATTTCTTATTTGCATAAATTTAAAGGAACAAGTATAAAAAACTATATTAAGAAAATTTTCAATTTCCTTTGATTGTTTAGCAAATTAACATCTTAAATATGTTATTAAGAAGTTCCTGCTTTAATCTAACCTAAATATTCATTGTGCCAAACTGCTCAAATGAAAGCAGAATAAATATTCATGATGTAAAGTAACCATTTACTACTATTAAACACTGTCTCAGCTTTGTTTTTGCCTATTATATATCATTTACTTAAAAGCCTTTTAATCACACCCTTACTAATTTGGACTTGTTTTTGTAATCTGCCAGTGTAACTTCCAAATAATAAAGAGGTTTTAAGTTAAAAACGCTTTAGATATTTGTCTTCACTTAGAAACAAATTCCACTGTGTAAGTCCCTTGAAGTCAGTTATAATTATTGCAGTCTGTGGGGATTAGTATATTGTAAGGAGATTACTGGGCTTCTTTACTTAGTAGCACAATGAGCAAGGGTGCACCCTGAGCACAGAGAGCAGTAAATATTGGAGTTGTACTATTAAAAGAGTTCTGCATAAACATGTTATGTTCCAGCACTCTTCTAAAAAATGCTAGCCTCAAACCAATAAATTTCTATTGAGTGCTACTTTGTATATGTATTTGCTGTAAGAGCTAGAGCGTAAAGAAATATGACATGATTTCCAGTCTCAAGATTTTAACAGTTGTTTATGAGGAAGGGATGTGTTCCTGTTGTAAGCATTTCATACAGTTGTCTTATTCATAGTATTATTTTATTAGTACAGGAAGAGAAATTGAGAATCGGAGAAGTCAGATAATTTCCCAGTTTCTACAGGTGGGAAGTGAAAGAGTTGGAATTCAGATTTTTCTGTCTGGGTGAAAAGGCCATGCTCTTTGCTCATGTCAAGTCTGCAGGATAGAAAAGACAGATCACACAGGCAGTAACATTGAACACTTATGTGATAATGACTTCAGTTGTGAGTATTGTCTATTGTTACATTAGAAAACCTCAGAGATGGTTAAAGTAACCTATAAGTGCTTCATGAAGGAGATGAGAATTGAGTTGTATTTTGAATCAGAATAAGATAAAGATAAACCCAAGGAAATCTGACATAAAAGAGAAGGAGTTGGTGCAAAGGCATGCAAATAGAAATAATCTATACGTGTAGCTCAAATGTGGGAGAAAATAAATTTTGTCAGTTTACAGTAAAAATATTCTTTTAGTAATAGCTTGGACATAAGATTAGGCAAGGCATAATTTTATAAACTACATTGATTGATCATGTACTAGTTATTGGCATTGGTTAAGTACTTTATACTAATTCATTTAATCTGAAGAACAACTAAATCAGAAGTATAATATAATTAATCCCGTTTTATTAATACAGAAATGGATTGTGCAGAGAGAGTGGACAGCTTTTCCCAAGATTTTACAACTAGTAAATCGAGAACTGAATTCAAATTCAGGTATACTAGTTCTGGATCCTGTACTCTTAACTACTATACTATCCATTCCTTGGGGAAAATGAGATAATATTGCATGCAAGCTTGAAAGTCATGCATACTAGCTACATTTGAAATAGTAATATGAAATAGCGACCTAGGATTGAAACAATACGTGTACCTGGTGGTAGGGCTAGAGTTAGGTAGTGGGTGGTGTGCAATGGGACTGGAGAGTAGGATTGCAAAATCTGCAATAATTTGTGATTGGTTTTAAATATTAAGGTGAGGCAAATGTTAAAATTTGTATGGAGTTTTAGAGTCTTATGATTGGGATAGTGCTAGTATCAATTACAGATAGGTAATTTGTCAGGGAATGTGATGAATTTCAATTTTTTCATGCTGAACTTGAGCCAAGTGTGATACATCAAGAAGTTGATACCCAGAAAACGTATCTTAGAATACAGGACAGATAATCTACTGAAGATCACAGAAATTAAGATATCAATTTAAAAGTAATACAGTATAGTACATTTAATAATTATTTGAGTATAAAATATTGCTGAAGAATTACTACTAAAAATGAATTTCATGGAGGGTCTCCAGATTGTTTCTGGTTGGAATTAAGAATAATTCATGTTTGTTATGAAAGTATTGATCACTATATTTTTTTTAAATCTTCGTTCTTCAGGATAGATATTTCAAGAAGCACTGTTCTAAATGATTACATTCCTTTGCTGTAATGACCAGACAGTATCAAGGTCACTGAAATGAATTGAGGCACTTTCCAGCATTTCAAGATTAAGCCCATTTGAATTCACTGTATTCATTTTTGTCTCCTTCAACACCCTCTCCCAGATAAGTAGGAGCTTGGGTCAGTGATCTTGTCCTGGAGCCTCAGATACATACTAGGATAGAGCATTACTTCTGTAATGTGTGATTAAGGTGAACAATCCAAGAGGCAGAATCTTGTAATGAAACCAAAGTCAGTCCAGACAAACCATCTCACTGTCATCAATCCAGAAATGATAGGTTCAAGTTTAAGGGTTAAAAGTGGAGAATAAGAAAGAAAACAATCATTTTCTCCTAGCTTGAGAAAACAGTTAAAGTCATCTTTATAAGTCACTTAAGAGTGGCTTTGGTCAGTTATAGTTTCTTTAGGAGCATTGACTGGACTTGTATAATTACAGCCTGGCAGACATCATGTCTGATTAACTCAACTTTTCCATGGAGATGACTTAGTTTATATTTTTAAATTGTACCTCTACTATTGCAGTACTTCCTAAGACTTCTCTGGTTATTTGGAGGATTTATTTTCCTCTTATCCAAGTCAGAAAGAATCTACCTACATGATTAAACTATTTCTATTGGTCAGAGAAACTGACAGGTTTGTTAAATGTCTAAAATCTCTTTAATCTTGAGTAAGGAGACAAGAAGAGGTAGGTACAGAGAATACCTTCTAATAAGGAATTATTATTAGAAGGATTATGATCTCAGATGCCTAAAGAGTCAGAAACTCTAAAGTACTAGGAATATACAGATAACAGGAAAAATCTGTATATACCAGGAGTTTACAACTAAAGTGTAAAGCATACAAAAAGTTTATAATTAAAAATATAAGCAATTACCATTTATTTGATGAAGTAACAGAGATTAGCTTTGACCTTCCACTGGAAACAGCAAAACATGAACAAAATGTATAAAGCTCTATTTTTTAAGACACTGGAACACTGGAATCAGCCAACAAAGAACAAGGGATCATAAATTTGGAGAATAAATGAAGTAAGCCTTATGATTTTCTCAAGATTAGTGCATTGAGAGTTTCTATGTCTCAATACACAGAGGGAAACTTGGGTAAACCCTGGTGGATTCTCTATAATGAGGAGACAGAGCTGAGAGTCTGGGAAGGCTACAGCAGCAAGAAATTGCAATACAGAGTACTGAAGAAGAAAGAGCTGAGGAGATGTGCAGAGGATCCCCTTTAGGTATTCTGCTGAATACTAAGTAGCACATGTATGTGAGGAAACTACCTGAGGCTTGAAAAATAAATATCTAAAATGGGGAGAAGTGACTCACACAGGGCTAGAAATAGTATCTGTTCCCACAAGTGGCAAACCTATTAGAGAAGTTACAATTCAAAAGATTGATTGTATAAAGTGTAGAGAATGTGGAACAACTGGAACCCGCATATATTGCTGGTGGGAATGTAAAATGGTGCAAGCCCTTTGGAATGCAACTTTTCAGCTTCTTAAAAAGCCAGACATATATCTTCTACCTATGACCTAGCTATTCCAAACATAGGTATTTACCCAAGATAAATGAAAGCATGTATTTATCCAAAGACTCAGACGTTCATATTTATAGCAATTTTATTTGTAAGAGCCAAAACCTGGGAACAAACTGAATGTCCATCACAGGTAGATAAACTGTGGTATGTCCACAGTGGAATATTACTAGACAGTATAAGGAAATCAGCCATTGACACACACTACAACATGGGTGAATGTCAAAATAGCTATGCTGAGTGAAAGAAGCTAGATGAAATTAGTTCATAATGTATTCAATTTATATAAAATTCTAAAAAATGAAACTGATTCTTGATGGTAGAAAGCAAATCAGTGGTTCCCTGAAAAAGGGGTGAGATGTGTGCTGGCCAGAAAAGATGTGAAGGAGAAATTAAATAAAGAACTAAGAAACCTTTAGAGGTGATAGGTATGTTCATTTTCTTGATTGTGGTGCTGGTTTCACAGTTACATGTACAGATTGAGTATCCCTAATCCAACAATCCAGAATCAGAAATACTCCAGAATTCAAAACTTTTTGAGTGCCAGCCTGACACACACAAAAATGGTCACTGGCGCATTTTGAATTTTGGATTAGGTATGCTCAACCAGGAAGTATAATGCAAATATTTAAAAAAGCTGAAATATTCCAAAATCCCAAACACGTTTCATCCCACGTATTTTGGATGAGGGATCCTCAACCTGTGTATGTAAAATCTTACCAATTACCATTTACAATTTAAAAATGTACAGTTTATTGTATGTCATTTATCTCTCAAAAAGCTGAAAAAAGAATATGAGTGAGTGATACTTGTGAAGGATAGACATAATAAGTGCAGTAGCTACTCAAAAGAAAGAGTTTGAGAGAGAAATAGAGAATTATTAATCATGTTCAGTTAAGAAAATATATATAAACAAAGTGAGAGATGCATTAGAGCTTAACAGTAAATACTTCGGTTGACATAAGATGAATGGAGGTTGGTATGGTATCAGTGGAGTCATCAGGGGGAAAAATTGTAGGATTTTAATGAGTTGAAAAAGCTGTGATCTCAAATAGAGTGATCTCAACAAGTTTTGGAAGGGGTGGACAAGAGGGCAACAGAGTTGGGAATGTTTGAATGACAAGTTAAGAAGTCTTGGTGGTATCTGTGGAGTTAGGATGCTTGAATTGTCAGAATAGAAGAGTGACAAGCTCTGAGTGAAGGAGCTTGTTGCCAGAAGAGCAGAGAGCATCAAACAAGTCTTTAGAAGCACTTGGGTCAAGTGAATTCAGGAAAAAGAGTTATAAACATTGACAACAATTAGTTATCATAGTATCAGACAGGTCAATTGGTAGAAGAGTTTTAGACACAGGATACAGTTTTTGAAACTTCAGCAGAGAAGGCCTGGAGAAGAGGAGGAACCAAAGGACAGATCATGACTTACCAATGGGATGTTGGTTTCTAAAATAAACATAGTGAATGGGTCTCTACTGGAAGCAGTTTTGAACATACCCACTTATCAAGAGGCCTTTTAACAAAGTACACAGAGAAAAGAATCCCCTGTTGAGGTTGCTGATTTCCTATGAGGGATATTTCTGGAGAGCAAATTTGGCCTGATACTGATACTTTCTTTTCCATAAAAGAGTTGTCTTTCTTTTGGATATCAAGAAAGTTTGAAGATTCCCAGAACCATTCCAAGTATTATTTTTATTTATTTATTTATTATTATTATTTTGAGCTGGAGTCTCACTCTGTTGCTAGCCTGGAATGCAGTGGTGCAATCTTGGCTCACTGCCACATCCACCTCCTGGGTTCAAGCAGTTCTCCTGCCTCAGCCTCCCCAGTAGCTGGGATTACAGGCATGCACCACCACACCCAACTAATTTTTGTTGTTTTAGTAGAGTCAGGGTTTCACCGTGTTGGCCAGGGTGGTCTCAATCTCTTGACCTTGTGATCTGCCTACCTTGGCCTCCCAAAGTGCTGGGATTACAGTCGTGAGCCACCGTGCCTGGTCCCATTCAAAGTATTATTGATATTGTGATAGGCCCACAATTATTATGACATTTTTAAACTTCAGAATGAGGAGCATTTGGAGACCTTAAATTCAGGAGGGACCTTTTAGGAGGCACACATTTTTCCTTTTGTGTTTTAGAGAAAACCAGGCAATTCTGAAGAGTATAATAAATCAAATATAGTTTAGACTTCTGTGTTATTCTCTGGATAAGTTTAGTTAGGCTTCCGTAAGTGACATTCCCCTATTTCACATTAGGACAATCTGCCATTGAAACATGAGTTAGCATTCCACTATGAGCAAAACATGAGCATAGGAGTTGCAAAGTTGTATTGGTCCTTGAAGCAATAAATCAGAACTGAAGTGACAGACTTTACCAGCAGCGTATTAAAAAAAAGCCCTTTTGTAAAATTACCAAGATATTTTTAGACAAACTGTGCATCCAGGACACATGGATAATGACAAGATCATGAACCTTATCTCTGAATATGAAAGGCATGATGTGTACAACTATCAAAGAGCAGTTCATTTTGGAATAAGCTGTGTTTTCCTGTAGTTGCAGGGCAAGACAGGAAAAAATAGTTTATAAAGGGAATGAAGATGTGGATCTCTCACAGCTGATCTTTTCAATCTATGTGAAAATACCAGTTGTAGCAGCAACAGCAACGAAAACTACTGATTTCCCCTTTTATTTGAAAGATTCCTTAGACACTTGAAGTGCTTTTGCCATAGGATAAATGGACTGTGCTTTCTGCTTCATCTTCAGATCTCTAATTAGGGGTGGGTTGCCCCTGTTTAAGGAGTCAGTCACCATCATTTCAGAAGTGGGGAATACTGTTCATGGCATAGACTTAGAGACTGGCCTTCTGAAAACCTTGTAGGTCTTATTAAAGTAGTCACTGAGATTGATCCATTTTAAAAATTTTTCTTATGTTTCTCTTTGCATGAACCTCTTCATATTATCACCCAGTGCCCCAGAAAAAATCACTTGGAGGCTAAATTCATCATTGCATTTGTAAGTCTAGAATCAAGGGAGTTACTACTGCTTTTCTTCACAAGACTACCTCTTTCTTATATATTTTTTGTATATACAAAATGCCTAAACCATTTAAGCATTACCTATAATAAGCACATGACAAAATATGTTCTGTTTGAAGCATGATGCACCACTCTGGTTGTTCTGGGCCTGCTTTATTTACATGCAGAGTAAGCCTGGCAAACACAGGTTGAATGTCCCTAATCTGAAATCCAAAGTGCTCCAAAATTCAAAATTTTGAGTGCCCACATGATACTCAAGGAAATATTTCAGATTTCAGATGCTCAACCAGGAAGTGTAATGCAAATATTCAAAAATCCAAAATCCAGAACATTTCTGATCTCAAGCATTTTGGATAATGGATACACAGCCTGTTGCATTTATTGCCTAAATGAAAATAGGGACCTATTAAATTTTTTGGAATGCATTAGTTTGCTTTGAAAGTAAAAATTGTTATAGTGTGCTTGAGCCTAACCTGCAGCAAATTAATATAATCAAGTGAATTTAGAGCATAAACAAAGTATTGCTAGGATTTTGCAGAGTTGGAATTTCATGGTTGCTTTTGGCTTTAAAATGAAGCTTATTGAAATTATAGTAAAATATAGTAACAGGGAAAAATTAAACAGTTTTAGTAAATGGAAACAATTTGTCTCTGATATAGTTTTTTTTTCCTATTTCTGTTACTCCCTCTCATTTTTATGGCAGTATTTTAGCCAGGTACTTTTATGTTGGCTTTTTTTTGAAATATCAAATATTTGATATTAAGTTTTGTTTGAAGTAGTGAAGGCTTTGCTGGAAAACTCAAAGTCCCAAATGTGACATTGATTATATTATGTGTCTTTACTAGGGAAAATTGAATGTAAATAAGTGTTAGTGAGCATTCTGGTTGTTCTATAAGGAATAATCCATTTCCATTCAATAAATGAGAAAAGCAGGTGGGGAGGTGATAAACCATACCACATGAATATGCTGAACTTTTGAAATGGCACCAATAGTAAGGGAACAGTAATACATTCTTGAAAGATAATTGTAATTCTTTCAAGGTTCATGGACTGATCATTTTGCTTCTAAGGAGAGAAGTTTGCAGTGATTAAATTATGCAAATATAAAGCATGTTCACATTTTTAAATAAAATTTTATATAATGTGCTCCCCAAATGTGAAATTGTTTTCATAGATGGATAAATATTAATCTTTGGAAGTGGCTAAATAAACATTGAATGTCCAAAATTATTTTTTTCACCATTTATCCTAAAGGAGAAACTTAAACATACATATATGCACAAAAACACATACTATACATCCTCAGGGAGATTATTTCTTAGTTTCTGGACATCATTAGACTTCCGGTGATGCTGGTGTAAGAAGTGATTCTAATTAGTTTTATATAGCTGTTGCTTTAAATTGTGAAGAAAATAGTACTCTGAGACACTGGAGGAACAACCAGATCAAGTAAGATCAGTTTTCTTTGCTTGAAGGAAATAATTGAGTGAAAGCTCTTTACGTTGTGTGTTTAAGAAGGAAAATGTAAAATTAAAGTGGAAGAAAACGGATATAGCCCAGACATAAACTAAGGGTAGGATATGGAGTCAATAGGTAATATGGCAGGAACAGAAAGTTATCTAACTGCATGTCCCCATGTTCCCAATATGTGCAAGATATTTTCTTGAAGTATGATGCTTTTTCTTAAAAAAAATTTTTTTTAGAGACAGGGTTTCATTCTTTGTAGCCTATGCTGGAGTGCGTGCTATTATAATCATAGCTCACCTCAAACTGCTGGGATCCTCCTGCTTCAGCTTCTAGAGTAGTTAGGATGACAGGTGTGCACCACAATGCCTAGCTAATTTTGGAAATAAATTTTGTACAGAGAGGTTTTGTTATTTTGCCCAGGCTGGTCTCAAACTTCTGGTCTCAAGAGAGCCTCTCAATTTGGCCTCCAAAAGCCTTGGGATTACAGGTGTGAGCCACCACTAAAAATATTTTAACCATTTCTTTGAGTAGTTCTAGTTGTGGACGTTTAGTAACTTATTTTAACTTGTTTTTACACAATCTGATGTTTTTATTAGAAAGTATTTCCTAATGCTTAACATAATTTCCCTGTACTCAATTAAACTCTGACATTTCTAGCTGGTGCAATTACAAACATACTTAAGAAGCTTTCATGGTTTTGTTTCTATGCAAATTTGAAACTTTCATTGTTTTGTGCCTATGGTCTTTTTAAAAAATATAGGACATATCTAAAATGAATAAGCAACAAGTTACCAAAGTTGAAGCACTCCTAATGTATGATAGGAAAGAAAAGAGGAAGATTAAAAAAATTTGTACAGAGAGAGTCCTGCTATTTTGCCCAGGCTGGTCTCAAACTTCTGGCATAAATTTTCTTATGGCTACAAACCCTTTTCCTATAAGCATATTTGATTTTGTAAAACAGGGAAGTTGTTGGAGTTTTATGTAAGTATTGCTCATATATATATAATTATATTTTGCTTTTGTTATGTTTAGTGGAGTAAAGATAACTACAGATAATATTTGGGCATTTTATTAGACTTCTAACTGCAGACTTTTTTTAGAATTGGAACAAACTTTCTGAAGTATCATAAGGCAACTCTTGAAATTAAGAGTAAAGAGATAATTGCTAGCCAGGTTCAGTGGCTCATGCCTTAATTCCAGCACTTTGGGATGCTAAGGCAGGTGGATTTCTTGAGGTCAGGAGTTCGAGACCAGCCTGGTCAACATGGTGAAACCCCGTCTCTGCTAAAAATGCCAATTAGCCAGACATGGTGGCAGGCACCTGTAGTTCCAGCTACTCAGGAAGCTGAGGCAGGAGAATTGCTTGAAACTAGGAAGCAGAGATTGCAGTGAGCTGAGATCACACCACTGCACTCCAGCCTTGGAGATAGAACAAGACTCTGTCTCAAAAAAATAATAAAATAAAATAAAATTAATGTTTATCTCCTGTCTAAAACTCTTCCCTCTGTGAGTTCATTATTGTGGTTGAGCCACTTTCTTAAAAATCCTATTTTGAATCACAGAGTTAGCATATTCTCTCAGTTATTTACCCTCTCATCATCTTAGGAACGAGCATCACTCCTGTTAAGGTTTGAGAAACTGAGATGGGAATACCTGAAATATAGATATTCAGTAAATATTTCATGGCTTCGTCAACAAATGATACTTAAAAAGGAACATCATCATGTAAAAGGCATGTTGTTGCTAAGACTATAGGTTGAGTACTAGACTAGATGAGTTTGAATAGCTGCTCTACTGTTTACTAGCTAGATATGCTTGTACAAGTTATTTAGCCTCTTTATGCCTCAATTTCTTCATGTATATAATGAGCATGACAATAATCTTTATTTCCTGTGTTGTTGTGAAGGTTAAGTGACTTGATATGTTTCAAAACATTTAAAAAACTTTCTGGTACAATAAAAAACTACAATAGAAAAATAGAAAAACCCATTACCTGAGTCACAAAATGATCTGTATACCAAACCAGTGGCACACACAATTTGCCCATGTAGCAAACCTGCACGTGTACCCCCTGCAACTAAAATAGAAATTGAAAGAAAAAAGAATTTCCTGGTGCAAAGTAAGCATTTGACAATAATTAGCTAGTGGTCATAGTAATTGTAATTCATATAAAATGTCAGTTTTTTTGTCAGGGGAAAATTTTTTGCAATATGATATGCAAAAGTTAATGTAAAAGTAATGAACTTTTGGTACATGCTACAATATGGATTGAAGACATTATGTGAATAGAATTAAGCCAGACAAAAAGATATCAGTATTTCTCATCTTCCTCTTTGCTTTTACTTTTCATTTGAAACCCATCTCAAGGGAGAACAATGGGAGGAAACGGGTAAAAATAAAATTTAAGAAAGACACAGGAGAAAGAAGTAAAAGTAAAAGCAAAATGGTGAGACAGAGGAAGAGTTGCACGGGTTGTTAATCTGCATTTTTCATGGTTCCAAAAAAAAACTCCTCAATTTTATTTTCCCTGATTGAAACTTTAAAGAACAACTTTTTGATTAAAAAATTAAATTTCCCAGTGATTGCCAGACTGATCAAGATATGAATTAGCAGACCCTTTGATAGTGTCTGGATTTACCAACAAAAGAAATATTCTGGGCTGGTAGAGCAGATACCAGCTGGTAAGTCAGCTGACTGAGCTGCCTTTATCTGTCTTTCTCTACTTTACCCAGTCCTCTAAGAGTAAGTGACAGCCACAGCCCATAAAAGAAGTTATTTGGTAAACATCTAAGGGTTGGATTTAGAAAAAATGGAGGGTTGTTTGAGTCATAGGATTTGGGATATAATAAGAGGTCACATGACAATAACAGGTTAGTTGTATGTAGAGGTTGTGGGCACAGTTAATTTGTGTAGAGGAAAAGAAGAATGATGATTCGATGCTCAGATGTTTTTGAGAAAAAGAATTTATATTAATGTTTGGAAAAAACCCTAAAGATAACTTTAATTATATACTACAAATAAATTATTTTTGACTTTATATTTTTTTCTTAAATTTAGGGTGGAATTGAATTGCTTTCATCTAATTATTATAAAATATGACTTCTTGTACTTTAGAAAGTATGAGTTATGATTTTGAAATACTAGAATACAGTTGTCTTTGACTCAGTTTATTTGACCTAAAAAATAGAAATTAGGTTATGTATGATTATGATGAATGGGATTTTCTGGGAAGAAAAATTGGTTCAATCAGAGAAATTATTATTTTTCATTGTTGTTAGCCCAGAAGCAGTAGGACCAGTCTTTATGCTATTTTTTACTGATGTCTCTCTGGATATTATAGTCAATTTGCTTTATTCAGAGGTGAAGGAGGCATTTCAGGATATGTTGTTATACTATCAGAGAGTTACATGTGGATAATGATAACAGCCACAGTGAGGCTAATTTTTCAGGAAAAGAATTGATTAATTATTAAAGCTTTTCCTATTTAGGCAATTGCAGATAATTGTGTATTATTAAATAATTTTTAGTAAAAGTTGTTCACCTCTATTTTGGAAAGGAAAATTTGAGGAAACAGTAGAAGCTCAAAGAAAGATTGCCTTTTGAAAAGTAAATACATACCTAACACTTTGATGAAATGTACGCCTAATACCTTTACCCAGAAGGAAAATTGCATTCATATCTGACACTTGAATGGAAGAACAGTCTAAAAATGGTTTAATAAGAAGAGATTACCTTTATTTTTTTACTGATGTTTGCTTTAATAAAAATTATACTTAAATTATATTAGATTTTAAATAAACTTTTTGAAATGAAGGACATCCATTTGTAATTACATACAAACATATTTTTTATTTTCTCTTTTATGTCAGTTTTATCTCCTCAATTTTCTCAATTAGTATAATAGTATAAGGAGAAACATAAATTATAATTTTTCTGTAATTATCATTCTGAAATAGGAAACTTCTGAAAAATTGTTAGACCTTAAGGAAATATTTAAATGATGGCATCTAAAGATTATGCTGATTTAAATGGTCATTGCTTTTTGTAAGCAAAATTACAGAGTAGATTACATTTGTCTTAATTTCCTTGTTAGCTTTCCTCCCAACATTATGATTCCTTTCAGTCTGTGACTTACACACACACACACACACACACACACACCCCTGTATCCTGTTTTAACCATCTTGCAAGGGTAATAACTAATCTCTTACTACCAGTGAAACCTGATAAAGGTTTAGGTACAAAGTCTATAATGGTTTATTTGCATTTTATAAAGGGAGAAGGGTGGGGAGGTTGGCAGATGAGTTTGGAATCATAACCACTTAGCGAAGTTACCTCTGGGTAGAGGCCTTTTGATATTATTTACTTTCCTTACCAAGGGCTATCAGTGCTACTCTCCCACAGCACACACAGGCACACGCATTCACACACACTCAGGCAGCATTGGAACAAATAATAAACAATGAGCTTAGGTTATAATAACTCTGAAAAGGTGCTCATCCAGCTGTACAACTATTCTGGCTTGAGCTTTTTCCCTGACCGGATACTTTACCCTCAAAGGAAGTTGTACAGACAACACTAGTAGTCATTGAAAATTAAATTTTCTTGCATTGTCACAGTCTGGCAGTGTCAGGGACAATTTCAGTTCACTGAAGAAAATATATTTGAATTTTCCAAAATATTTGGATTAACTTCCTTTTTAGAGTAATTATTTGTTAATTTGGGAAGCTTCATTTAGATTTTATCGATATGATAAGTTTCCAGATAAAGGTGGTCAAATCAATAAATAGTGCTATAAAATTGTAGATATATGTTGCTTGTGCCCCCTCCACAAAGAGAAAACAATATGAGAAAAATCATGAAGTACATCAAAATGGAAATATCTCCCCAGTGACTGCTGTGTGCTTGAAGTATCCAGCACTAGTCTAGAAATAGCACCTAAGCGAGGAGATTCTGTTAAATTGTGAATATATTTCTTGAAACCTGTAAGACATTTAACCATGGCTAGAAAGTGACAAATATGTGCCTAGTTTATTGTTACATTAGTTGTTCGTCACGTTAGAGAATAGACAACACAATACTGAGGTAAAAGAAATGGGACCAGGAGGGCTTTTATTTGAAGCAAAACACAGCACTGGTCAATCCTATAGCATCTTGATCTGTCTGTAGACCCTGTTGGGAGTTGGCAGAAAGGTTTGTACCAAAGAGCAAGTTTCTAAGTGATACCAAAATGATCTGTGGGGATGGCTCAAGATCTGACTGACTTCTTAAAATTTTCCTTTAGAGAGTTGTACCTAGGTGTTTATTTAAAAATATTACTGAAGCATGGGAGGTAGAGAAACTGACAGTAGAACCTCTGACAAATGATATTTTGAAGAGACGGTGTAACAGACTGAACATGTAGCAGTATTTTATTGAAAGTTTTTATTAATCAAATAAAAAAGAGAATGTGCTATGTTTTAAACATCCAACTTGAATTAACTGCTAGAAAAGTCAAAAGTTGGTGCAATCGTTCTGAACTTAACCAGGTAAAGTTCTTGCTCAGCCTGAGGACCATGCTACACACTTACCATAGTTTCTGGACTTCTGGGGTGAGAAGTGTAAACTCTGAAATGGGGTATCACAATTTGGCAATAATCTTAGTGGAAGCAATGTGAGGGCAGAGAGGGGAGAGCAGGAAATGCAACTTTCCGTTCCTAAAGGAATAGTGTGCTTTACCTGCCAGCACTGAAATGACTGTGACTGCTGTAGTTCTGGATTTTCCACATAGTTCAATACAAAAGAAAGCAACAATTCCTGCCTCTGTGCCAAAACTTTCATATTCCTAGGGTTTTGGTGAGAATTTGGATTACCTTGACTTAGGGAGTAGGAGTGAGGATAATCACCATCCGTCTCTAACTCACGTGAGGAGTTAGAGTGAGTGCCACTCACTGTTGGATCTGTCAGTCAGTGGTATTGAGGGGTATTGAGTGAAGGATGACCTGAAGGGAGCATGAGGAAGGACCTTCACACCTTCACAATATGTGCGGGCTAGGGATCTACAATCGTTGGTGAGGAGAACTGCTTTTTATTTCTCTGGACCTCGATTTTAACCTGCATTCATTCAATGGATGCTTTCTGAGGACCTCCTATATATTATTGACTGATTTGTTTCTCTGGCAGCTTACTATTATAGAGTTAAAAATTGTGATCGCTCATGGACGGTAAAGAATGAACATGGTCTCCTCAGACCTCCCTAGTTGAGTACTTGCAAGGCAGACATGAGAAACCTGATTACATAAATAATTTTTAAATGTTGATTTTCAATATTGAGCTTTGACAAAGAAATCAAATGTACAGTTTGGGCACGTGATGAACAGAGGAGTAAGTCTGCCTTGTAATTAGGGAAGCATCTCATTTGAGACCTAAAAAAGTACCAGTGCCGATAATAAAGTAATATGGAGGAAGTGCTGACATAAAACATATGCCACTGTTGTCTGTATGCCCTTCCATTCTAAGAGACAAGAGGGATGGTGTTAAATAATGTCCCCCATTCCTCAAGCAAAATATTAGTCTTGTTTAGTGGATTATACCTGAATATGGTAGATAAATCTCTCTACTGAAAATATCTTCAATTAAATGATTTTTTACAATTGACTATGTAATTAAATTTAAAATATTTTTCTGTGCTTTCTACAACAATTTCAAGGAAGTGAGTCATTATTATTGATGGAAGAAATTTTGTTTTCACAAAGGATTACTACATCCCTCATGAGAGACCAGTCTAACACAGATAACATGTACATTTGATGCAGGTACTTGACATGTTCACTGAATTGAATTGCAGATCATATTGTGCCACATTAGGTTCCTCACAATTAAGCATTTTCGTGTTGAGTTACAAAATTGCCTACTTTCAGGGAATAATGTATTCAACAGCTCTCAACTATCTTGCAGCGTCTAGGAGTTGAACAGAACAATAAATCTTAGAATTTGATTAACAAGAAATAATCTGATTAGGATGCTGTCTTTGGGCGGTTCTACTTTAGATATGAGGCAGCCAAAAGGTTAAGGGATTTGCTCAAAGTTCTAGGCACATTATGTATTTTTATGTGTCTCTTCTCTCATAAACTGAAAATGCTTGCTGCCACCCTCAAGGGATATGTGTTAGATTCTT